>NC_083649.1:6417905-6565405 GCF_963576545.1 Limanda limanda | reverse complement strand
CACAGGTGAGGAAACGCTGATGATGCGGATCAACGACCTCTGCAGAGATAAAAAGGTTCACTGAGATAATGAGTCGCACAGACGTGATTATTAAAGGTCAAATCTTTTATGAATTCTAACTCAAATGTCAAACCTTTTTTTTTTTTTTTTTTTTTTAATATTTGTATTAGGAGGTATGGCACAGTAGAACAGGAATCAATGTCAAATTTACATTGGGTATCACAAAATCTTAATACGACAATTAACAATATATAGAGACATTGACAACATAAAAAACACTGTGCATCACAATGGATTAAGAGTAAGGTATACACAGTCTTCCTCCTAGGATGTTTTTCTTATTTTATGGACCACATGAACGTGGTCATGCGAACAATACATTACACAACTCAATGAAAATAATAATAATAATGATAGATAGATAACTGAAAATTCTATTAAATCATAATTAATTATTAAAGATGCACAGTATAAATAAATTAAAAGAAAAAATAAGAAAATAAAATAAGAAAATAAAACATTTTAAAAGTAAAAAAAAAAGAATAAGTAAATGAATAAATAAAAAGGAAGAAGAAAGAGAGAAAAGAGAGAGGGGGGTGTCCGTCAACCGGGGGCAGGGACTGGAGAGAATGGAAGAATGGAAGAAAGGGAAGCCACTTATTATAAAATTTGTTAGAGCTACCTTTCACTGAATATCTGATCATTCCAGCTTTAGAAAAGACATGGTGTCGTTGAGCCACTGAGTACTGGAGGGAGCTTTAGTCGACTTCCAGTAGAGAAGAAGGTGGCGTCTTGCCAGTAAGGAAGTAAAAGCTTAAATGTCTAATTGAGTAGAGGAAAACCGGTTATGGTTCTCTGGGAGCCCGAATATAAAACCTTTTGTTTTTTATAATATCTTTTAATTTGACTACACTAGGGTTTGTAAAATCTACAAAATTTCAAGCAAGAGCAAAAAGAAAAGAGTTTTTGCTTTATATTTAGTTTTCAGTTAAAAACAAAAAACCCGGAAACTTCTACTCTAAATTAGACATATGATTCTATATCAGTTTTTCTATCCTCTATTATTTTTGTATCTAAAACCAGGGTTCTCCACATGGGCCCTAAAAAAGATAATCAGATTTTCAGGCCTTAAAAAGTTGTAAACATCTTAGAATATTACCTCCTGGGTCTTAAAGGTTTTAATCATATTAACACTCATTTAACGCCACTTTTGTCGCACTTTATTATTCGTTTTATTTTTAAGATGGTGTCGTGCACAGTTTGCAGTCTCAGGTCAAATATTTTATGAATTCTTACTCAAATGTCAAACCTTTTGTTTTTTATATTATCTTTTAATCTGACTGCACTTAGGTTTGTAAAATCTACAACATTTCAAGCAAGGGCAAAAAGAAAAGATTTTATTCCTTTAGTTTTCAGTTAAAAACAACCAGCCTGGAAACTTCTACTTCAAAGTAGAAATATGATTCTATATCAGTCTTTCTATCCTCTATTATTTGTGTATCTAAAACCAGGGTTCTCCACATGGGCCCTAAAAAAGATAATCTGAATTTCAGGCCTTAGAAAGTTGTAAACATCTTAGAATATTACCTCCTGGGTCTTAAAGGTCTTAATCATATTAACGCTCATTTAACGCCACTTCTGTCGCACTTTATTATTCGTTTTATTTTTAAGATGGTGTCGTGCACAGTTTGCAGCGTCTCAGGTCAAATATTTTATGAATTCTTACTCAAATGTCAAACCTTGTGTTTTTTATATTATCTTTTAATTTGACTACACTTAAGCAAAAGCAAAAAGAAAAGAGTTTTAGATTTTACTCTTTAGTTTTCAGTTAAAAACAAACAGCCTGGAAACTTCTACTCTAAATTAGACATATGATTCTATATCAGTTTTTTATATCCTCTATTATTTGTGTATCTAAAACCAGGGTTCTCCACATGGGCCCTAAAAAAGATAATCGGAATTTCAGGCCTTAGAAAGTTGTAAACATCTTAGAATATTACCTCCTGGGTCTTAAAAGTCTTAGTCATATTAACGCTCATTTAACGCCACTTCTGTCGCACTTTATTATTCGTTTTATTTTTAAGATGGTGTCGTGCACAGTTTGCAGCGTCTCAGCTCGTTGTAGATATTAGCAAACGGAAATAAAAACACAAATAAGACCGACATAAAACTGAAAACTAAACGCCGCCTTATCCTGCAAGACGCTTTTACGACTCCTCTATGAGCTGGAGATTCCAAAGTAAGTGGTCGTTTCTCACAGTCACGCATGACTTTGTGTGGTCACTTCTTTTTTTTTATGGCAGTCGTAAAATAAAAAAAAATAAAAAAAACTCTCACCTTGATGCTGAGCTGGATGTTTTCCATTCCCGTGGCAGCGGCTGATAATGACTGAGGATGATACACTTTGGCTCGGCCGCTCTGGCATTTACAGAAATACTGATTGGCCTAATGGAAGCGTTGTAATAAAAGGTCAGAGTTTTAAACTTGGAAAGGCCAGTGGCTGCTACACCAGCAGCCGGATTCTACACTTTGATGATAGATGTTTATTGATTGCACCAAATGCGTATGTTTGTGTGTGGGTGGGGTAAACGGGGGGACTGGTGTTTATTGATCTTGTGGACTAATACGACTTCTCGCTTTTTGTCAGAAACACAACTTCACCTCTTTCTTTTCCCCTGGTGGCGTCAGCAGTTTAATCCTGGTGCTTCTGATCCGCAGGGGGGAACCCGCGGGGCGTGTTCGGCCTGGCGCCGGTTCAGGGCGAGTGGAAGGTGTATGTGAGCGGCTTGCTGGACCGGGAGCTGCAGGACTGGTATCTGCTCAACATCACAGCCAGCGACGGCCTCTACGTCGCCCGCACGGCAGTGGAAGTCACTGTCATGGACGCCAACGACAACAGTCCCATCTGCAACCAGGTCAGAGATGAAAAGACGTGGAGACGAGTGAAATGAGAAGCAAACACAAACATCAAGCCGACCGTGGCGAGATAAACTTTTTTATTTGATTTGTTTTAATACTTGTCTTTAATCGCTGTTTGTTTCCAGGCGAACCACAATCCAATTAGTGTTTTGTGTGAAATCACAACCTAGAAATACATTCAGTGACACAGTTAGTGTACAGGAAGAATTAGGAACGTGCAGAAATCAAGGTTTTAAAGCTGCACTCAACTTTATTCTTACATTACTTTAAAGACACACAGTGGAATGAGGACAAACACACACACACAAAATGATAAACACAAGCAGAGCCTGACCGATATGGATTTTTTTAATGGCTGATGCCGATACTTACGTGAGGGAGTAAATATTTTAAGATATCTAATTATATATTTTAGGAAAAAAGGCAATGATTCCTAAGATTTCATTATAGAACTCTCACAACAAATAAATGTAATGGAGGCTTGATTTTTATTTTACAGTGTCAATAAACTTTATTATGAATACCTATAGATAAAATGAAAACACAACTTAATATATAGAACCTGATTTAAAAACATATATTAGTATCATGTAGAGACAAAGTTTTGATAAATGCAAATATGTTTGTGAATGGCTCATATCAACTGATTTCCTGGAGTTTATGATCAAACAAATGATGCAAGTGTTGGAAACATTCAGATTAGATAGCAGTGCTCTTCAAATGGAAAATAAGACCCAAACCAAAGTATAAGTCATTAAAAAACAATCTACTTTAGCTCATTTAACTGTTTCCTGCCTTGCAACTTTCGGAGTCATGCTAAAATGAGTTTTAATACTGAGGCACGAGCTGGTGCACTGGAGGAAGATCCCAGTGAAAGGAGAAGATAATTGGGCCGCACGGTCTTCGAGGAATATCCCTTTTCATTTAGGAGAGTTCTGCAGTTCTTCAATTGCACATAATTAGTTGAGAAACTTTCGTTCTCACTTTAAACTCGTACTAATTCTCTTTGAAATCAATTCTGCCCGTCTCCCTGTTCTCCTCTTCTATTCCTTCTGTTCTCAGATAAGTCGGCACCGGGTTTCACAAAGTGGTTTCTCTGACTTTAAACTGCATCGACTGAATCTAAAGACGCTAAGTGTCAGACTCTGTACAGTAACTGGGCTGTTAGCACTTCATTATTAATGTGGCAGTAGTTCTACCTGTTCATCTCATAGTAAGACAGCATGTTAGAGAGTATTTATCAATCAATCAATCAATCAATCAAATTTGATTTGTAAAGCCCATATTCACAAATCACAATTTGTCTCATAGGGCTTTAACATGGTGTGACATCCTCTGCCCTTAACCCATTTATCATGGTGGACTAAAAACAAAAATCACACCAGTGGCTATAGTTTTAGAAATTATAATATTTATAATAATAAATTGGATGTTTATCGCACAGGAAAACAAACAAGGTTACGATATAAAATGAGGAACTTCACATGATTGTCTAGTTCTTATTGTAGGAATATAAAATAAACTCTCTTAACAATGTGAATCTGCTCGAGTGAAATAAACTTAACACGGTGATAAATAACAGCATAAAAGATATCAAGCGGAAAAGCTGCAGTTTAAACTGTTAACAACGTAGAACACAGAATCGTTTGTAAAGTTGTGAGCAAACTAAATACTTCAGATGTTTTTAAATCAGGATTCATTATTCTCTGAAATGTCAAAGACAATGTTGAAAATGCTCGATGTTACTGAGAAAGTGGAAATAAATTACTGGATTTAATGGGATCTTAAACTAAGAGGCAGATGTGGCAGTGCAGTCATATCAGGAGTGTGTGTAGTAGTGTGTAGTAGTAGTATTGGCAGTATTACAGTAGTTCTAGTACAAGCCATATTAAGACTGTTAGTATGAAGCAGTTCTCTCAGTGATTTCAGTTTTAATTGCTTCATGACGATTATTTAAAAAGTTTTAACGATGTAACCGGTATTATTAATCAGTTGAATATATATGAGGTGTCTAGTCTATAAAATGGCAAACTTCATTAAATTCAATGTTCTTTTTGTTGTTTCCAATTTTCCTAATGTCCAGTGTCTTCAACTTGATTGTCCCCCCCCCCCCCCCCCCAACAAATAGTGAAAAAGCAATTTTCTTAATTTCATCTCGTACATTAGCTCATTAACAGGATGTGATGGAGCAGAAGCAGCCGACTGCACTGAGCTGTGACACGGTGCAGTTTGTTGCTGTGCGTGTTTGGTGAACTCGTGCGGGCAGGAGAGGAGCAGGGTCACTAAAGGCCACACCCCCACCCCCACCCCCACCCCCCCCCATGTTGTGCTCGTTCTGTCAGCCGGGATAATGGCTGCAGCGGGCCGACACTTTAATGTGTTTTTGATGTGCTGGACAGATGTATTTTATTTTTGTCAGGAATTGACGTCCACTGTGTGTTTGTGTGTGTGTGTGTGTGTGTTGTGTGTGTGTGTGTGTGTGTGTGTGTGTGTGTGTGTGTGTGTGTGTGTGTGTGTGTCTTGTGACAGGCGGTGTACAGCGCCTCGTTTCCCGAGGACATTCCGACTAACAAGGGCATTCTGACAGTGGGCGCCACAGACGCTGACTCAGGCTCCAGTGCAGAGATTCAATATTCCCTCTTTGGCATCGGGGTCGAAGATTTCTACATGGACGCAAACACCGGTACGTCCAATTATCCTTCCTCTCCGGGTTTGTCGTTAATTAGTCCCCTCCTAAACACACACGTCTCCCTGTTTGTGTCCCGTCAGGTGAGCTGCGTACGGCCACCGTCATGGACCGGGAGATGACCCCCACCTACAAGCTCATCGCCCAGGCCACCGACGGGGGGGGCCTGTTCTGCCGCTCGGACATTTCCCTCAAGCTGTTGGACGTGAACGACAACGCCCCCTCCTTCTCCTCCCCTCATTACCTGGCCAGCGTGTTCGAGAACGCAGCCCCCAAGGCGCTGCTCACCCGCCTGCAGGCCAGCGACCCCGATGAAGGTGAGACACTGTATGTGGGGGGGGGGGGGGGGTGGGTGGTGGATAACGAGCACAGGAAGTGTCCTACGTGCAGGGAAAGCAATCCACCGAGTCACAGAGCAGCCAGAGTGCTGACGGGGACATGGGCGAGATACTCTATTGCAAAGGTGTCACATGCAATTAGTGCACGTATCCATCGTCTCTCTCTCTCTCTCTCTGATGGAAAGAAGGATTCACATGAACATGAAGGAGAAGGTCTACTCCGCTCCTCCGCTCCCTCCACTGGTTACCAGTGGCCGCCCGCATCCGCTTCAAAACATTAGTACTTGTGTACCGTGCTGTGAAAGGATCCGGTCCAGTCTACATCCAGGACATGGTCAAACCTTACACCCCAGCCCGTTCACTCCGCTCTGCTTCGGCCAATCGGCTCGTTGCTCCTTCACTGCTAAACACTCATCAAAATCACGACTTTTGAGCTGTTCGTGCTCCTAAATGGTGGAATGAGCTCCCCATCGACATCCAGACATCAGGAAGTTTACACAGCTTCTGCCTCAAACTAAAAACACACCTCTTCAGACCATACCTTGAATAAAAAAATGTAAAAAAAATTACTAACAATTTTTGAAACTAACAATTTAGTAGCACTTAAATGGCTCTTATAGCATTTTGTAGTTTTGCTTTATTTTTGAAAAATTTGTACTTTCTTGATTCTTGTTGTTCTTGGTTCGTACCCTCGGGGTTGAATGCACTTATTGTAAGATGCTTTGGATAAAAGCGTCAGCTATATGAAATGTAATGTAAGGTAATGTCTGTCCCCTGAACGTCTGTCCCCTGAACGTCTGTCTCTTGAACGTCTGTCCCCTGAACGTCTGTCTCCTGAACGTCTGTCTCCTGAACGTCTGTCCCCTAAACGTCTGTCTCCTGAACGTCTGTCTACTGAACGTCTGTCTCCTGAACGTCTGTCTCCTGAACGTCTGTCCCCTGAACGTCTGTCCCCTGAATGTCTGTCCCCTGAATGTTTGTCTCCTGAACGTCTGTCTCCTGAACGTCTGTCCCCTGAACGTCTGTCTCCTGAACGTCTGTCCCCTGAACGTTTGTCTCCTGAACGTCTGTCTCCTGAACGTCTGTCTCCTGAACGTTTGTCTCGTGTCGTCTCCAGGTCTGAACCGCACGGTGGTTTACTCTCTGCTGGACTCGGTCAGCGGCTTCTTCTCCATCGATGCCGTGTCTGGGATGGTGATCCTGGAGAAGTCTCTGGACCGGGAGAGCAGAGACTCGTATCGGGTCCGCGTCCAGGCCACTGACCAGGCCGGCCAACAGGGGGCACTGTCCTCACAGGTATGGTCTCAGATCTGACACACATCTGGTCTCAGTAGTTTTGATGCTGTCCAGTTTATCAATTAAACCCAGGTAGAGTTCTTATGATCCCATAAAATATAAGCAGAAAAATAATTCTGGAATAATGTGAAAGGATATAATAATGATAATAATAAACAGATTTCTAAACTGGCTCATTTACAGAAATGTCTATTAATGTCCATGGTCCCTGTAAAGTTTTCTAAGTTATTCAATCAGATAAAGAGTGATTAACACAGTAATTAACAATACTTTTAATTAAATCAGAGTTTTTTTAATGTATTTTTGGGCTTTTCGTGTTAATTATAAGTAGGAAATAATTCTGAAATAATGTGAAAGGATATAATTAAACAGTAAATAACAATATTATCAATTAAATCAGGGTTTTTTAATGTATTTTTGGGCTTTTCGTGTTAATTATAAGTAGAAAAATAATTCTGAAATAATGTGAAAGGATATAATAATGATAATAATAAAACAGATTTCTAAACTGGCTCATTTACAGAAATGTCTATTAATGTGCATGGTCCCTGTAAAGTTTTCGAAGTAATTCAATCAGATGAATAGTGATTAAAACAGTAATAAACAATATTTATCAATTAAATCAGGGTTTTTTTTATATATTTTTGGGCTTTTCGTGTTAATTATAAGTAGAAAAATAATTCTGAAATAATGTGAAAGGATATAATAATGATAATAATAATACAGATTTCTAAACTGGCTCATTTACAGAAATGTCTATTAATGTTCATGGTCCCTGTAAAGTATTCGAAGTAATTCAATCAGATGAAGAGTGATTAACACAGTGATTTACAATATTATCACTTAAATCAGGGTTTTTTTTATGTATTTTTGGGCTTTTCGTGTTAATTATAAGTAGAAAAATAATTCTGAAATAATGTGAAAGGATATAATAAAACAGTAATTAACAATATTATCAATTAAATCAGGTTTTTTTAATGTATTTTTGGGCTTTTCGTGTTAATTATAAGTAGAAAAATAATTCTGAAATAATGTGAAAGGATATAATAATGATAATAATAATAGAGATTGCTAAACTGGCTCATTTACAGAAATGTCTATTAATGTGCATGGTCCCTGTAAAGTAATTCAATCAGATGAAGAGTGATTAAAACAGTAATTAACAATATTATCAATTTAATCTGGGTTTTTTAATGTATTTTTGGGCTTTTCGTGTTAATTATAAGTAGAAAAATAATTCTGAAATAATGTGAAAGGATATAATAATGATAATAATAATACAGATTTCTAAACTGGCTCATTTACAGAAATGTCTATTAATGTTCATGGTCCCTGTAAAGTATTCGAAGTAATTCAATCTGATGAAGAGTGATTAACACAGTGATTTACAATATTATCACTTAAATCAGGGTTTTTTTTATGTATTTTTGGGCTTTTCGTGTTAATTATAAGTAGAAAAATAATTCTGAAATAATGTGAAAGGATATAATAAAACAGTAATTAACAATATTATCAATTAAATCAGGTTTTTTTAATGTATTTTTGGGCTTTTCGTGTTAATTATAAGTAGAAAAATAATTCTGAAATAATGTGAAAGGATATAATTAAACAGTAATTAACAATATTATCAATTAAATCAGGGTTTTTTAATGTATTTTTGGGCTTTTCGTGTTAATTATTAGTAGAAAAATAATTCTGAAATAATGTGAATGGATATAATAATGATAATAATAATACAGATTTCTAAACTGGCTCATTTGCAGAAATGTCTATTAATGCGCATGGTCCCTGTAAAGTTTTTGAAGTAATTCAATCAGATTAACTCAGTAATTAACAATATTATCAATTAAATCAGGGTTTTTTAAATGTATTTTTGGGCTTTTCGTGTTAATTAAAAAGTGAAACGGACACGTAGGGAGAGAAGAGGGGGCGGGCGGGGGTGACAAACCAGTGACCTGCTGCTTAGGACATGTGTTTCCATTTAGGTCACTGCAGTATCAGTCCTCTCAGAATCCATACAGTACATGTTAGAGTGCAGATCAGTCAGCGGGGGGGTCGGGGGGGGTCGGGGATGGAGTCATCAGGGATCTGCACACGCTGAGTTTCCGTCTGCACACGTCAATAAACACATGTTGTTTACTGAGGAGATCAGATAAGGAACCTGGTAGATTTTTAATTAAGATGGAAATTCGTCTTCCAGCTCTGTAGTTGTGCAGCGGGTGGAATGAGGAAAGATGTGTGTGTGTGTGTGTGTGTGTGTGTGACGTTAGAACAAGTCATAAACTCACAACTGAAAATAACTTCCTAACTTTGTGTTTAGAATCCGCTCTCGCTCACCAACACTGTTTTTCAAATATGATAGAAAACCCGTAATAAAGATAGATTCAGTAGAATTTTTCCGACTCACGGGCAAAGGATTCAGTCGCTTTGTAAACACGGCACGGATCCACGTTATTAGTGTAGACGGAGAATAAATGTCATAAAATGTCACTATGCCTGTGTTTCGATTGGAAAGTGGATCACAGACGTCACGCCTACCGGTGGCGTTTCTGCTCTTGTATTTCATGTTGAAATATGATCTGACGGAGCCATTTGAATCCTGCCATGATTAGCATGAATTATAGACTGTGCATCTAATTTACAACACCCTCAATGAACAGAAATCAAATGTGTTCCACCAAAGACAAAAATGACACAAAACCAGGACACAAACAACCTCAAACAAGACAGGAAACAACATTTTAGAAAAGCAGAGACAACGTGACGGCGCCTGAAAAGGTCAAATATTGAATTCCAGCAGAAAACAACATTTATCTGACTCACTAATTCCACAAATCGTTCACATTCATCCAGTGGCCACTTAAGTGTCCCTCAAGCTTTGGTGGACGCAGACTTTTATTGATTTGTGTCCGTCCACTCGTCTCTTAGTGAGACCTTTAGTATTTCTACTCCCGTTCATATCCATGAGATCACTGTTTGAGCGTCCTACACTGAAACAAATCCCTCTCCCGTCTCTTGTCCTTCCCCTCAGGTGGATTTGACCATCCTGGTGCTGGACGTGAACGACAACGCTCCAGTCTTCCAGAGGCGGGACTACGCCGTCACCGTCCCCGAGGACGTTGCCGTGGGAACCGCCGTGCTGCGAGTGTTGGCGACCAGCGTCGACATCGGACCTAACGCCGATATCACGTACACAATCCGGTCGGGCAACGAGATGGGAAAGTTCAACATAGACAGAAACCTGGGTGAGCACAGGTCCTCGTGGGTGGTTCGTTAATTTAAATATAAAATATCACTTCGCTGGCTTGTTATCTAGATCACGATTATTCAGCTGTTTGCTTCTTAACGTAAACTTTCATACATTAATTCATCTGTTAACATGATTTTTTACCCCTAGACCCCTAGTGGCCGAGGTAACATACTGCGCATTTAATAGCCCTGAGCAGTAAAGTTAATCAGAGGTGTCAAAAGTATTCACATCCATTACTTAAGTAGAATCAAGATACTAGGGTTTAGAAATACTTCTGTAGAAGTTGAAGTATCAACTCAAGCTTTTTACTTAAGTAAAAGTGTAAAAGTACTGGTTTCAAAACTACTTAAAGTATAAAAGTAAAAGTAATGTAAGGGGAGTTTTTTCCCCATTAAGGACAAACTCTTAAGCTGCGTCTCAGGGGCCTATAGTGCACTACCCCACCTCCTCCAAATAAACATTTTTCTAAAGGCCATAATGAATATAATGTTATATTATGGAGCAGAAGACATGATAACTAGATGCCAATAAGTATTGTATTAGTGCAAAAAGTCAAACTTCAGCGGAATTTTCCGTATTAAACTTCAGTGATAGCTGGCACACAGCTGGGAAGGACTTCAGTACATCTAGTGTGTCTCCTGGGAACCCCAGGTACGCATCCAACTGCTGGGTCGTTTCAAGAGGAACGGTCTTCTTCAAGGAGGAAAAGAAGTCCTCTTCCTCAGATGATTGGGAGCCCTTTCATTTAACTGCTACTAAACAAAACGAAGTATTTGTACTTCGTTACTTGACATCTCTTGTATATAAACTGAACTTTGTGTGTGTTAGGCTCCATCTCTGTGGCCGATGACCTGGACTTCGAGGTGTGTAAGGACTTCTACCTCACGGTGGAGGCCTGGGACAGCGGGAACCCCCCCCTCAGCACCGCCACCATGGTGATCATCGAGCTCATGGACGTCAACGACAACGCTCCGGCCTTCAGTCAGGACATCTACAACGTGCTGGTCAGCGAGGACACGTCTGTCGGTCAGACCATCACCAGGGTAACGTTCACCCCCCCGTCGTATTGTTTTATCTTTTTACTTTTCATATTGTTAAACTCTGGATTTGATTTTGTTTTGAATGCTCTGCAGGTGTTGGCAGAGGATTTGGACAGTCAGGTAAACGGGCGAATCACTTACTCCATCCTGAAAGGAGACCGGAGCAACCACTTCTGGATCGACCCCGTGGCCGGACTGCTCAAAGTCAACAAGCGGCTCGACAGGGAACTGGTGAGGAAGCAGCTTCGAGAATCTCAAACATACTCAGTTGTGATTTTTTGGCTCATAAGTAGGGTTGCAAAATTCCGGGAATATTCAAAGTTGGAAACTTTCCATGGGAATTAACAGGAATTAACGGGAATTAACGGGAATATACGGGAATATACGGGAATTAACGGGAATTAATGGGAATAAACTGGAAATGTTGTAGGTAATTTATACTAATTGTATTTACCTTGTCATATACAGACATAAATATAAACATTTTGTTTTGTCATAGGCTGATTTGAGCCCTGAGGAAACTTTGGGCACTTGACTATACGCTTCTGCATCGTTGTGTCATTCTTAACATAGGTCTTTGCACAGTATTTGCAAATGTACACAGCCTTTCCTTCTACATTGGATGGGGTGAAATGTCTCCACACATGAGATAGTGCACGTGGCATTGTTCTGTAGAATAAGATGAGAAAAAAGTTTGTAAAAAAACACTAATGCAATGCCAGAGATATAAATAGTTAGCCAAACAATTGGAATCGTCTGTACTCATATTTTACAATTGATGGATAAATGAATGGAAATAGGCTAGATGAACAGATGAACAATCCTCAATCAGCATGCTAATATATTTTCCTGAGTAATATCATGGAAACTTACCTGACTAGTCCTGCACACTACAGCAGGCCTCAATAGCCCTGCTGTAGAGTGAAGGATGCTGGGAGTTATCTGTGATCTCTGAAACTCAACCTGCAGTGTGTGCTGCATTCCATACATCTTTAAAATAGAGTTTTGAATGATGTTTTTATTGCTCAGCGTCTAATTTGCGTAGTTCAAAATTCCCCAAATTCCCGAGCTTAACTTCCTATGGAAAGTTTCCGGAAAGTTTCCGAAAATTTACCGAAAACTTTCCGCCCCTTTGCAACCCTACTCATAAGCACAGAGAGTAAAGCTTCTCATTGTTTGGCACTTTGCCTGAGACGAGCATCACAGCTGCTGGTGAACTCTCCTTCCTCTCTGCTCCTCTACAGGTTTCCAGGTACTCACTGTCAGTGCAGGCGTTCGACAGCGGCTCCCCTGCCATGTCCTCCACCGTCATCATCAACATCGACATCTCCGACGTCAACGACAACCCCCCCGTCTTCAACCCCGCCAACTCCACAGCCGTCTTACAGGTTAACAGTCTGTGTGGCTACGCTGAGGTTTGTGTGTTCTCCTACTCGTGTCATCTAAACTTCTCTCGTTGTACTTGCAGCTGAATCAAGACCCCGGCTCCACCCTGCTGACGCTGTCCGTCAGCGATAAGGACTCCCCCAGGAACGGCCCCCCCTTTGAGTTCCGCCTCCTGTCCGGAAACGAGGGAAACTTTCTGTCCCTGGACCAGACGGGAACTCTGAGGACCAACCGGGCGATCGGCCCCGAAGCCCCCAGAGAGTTTGTTCTTGTAATCCAGGTATTTAATTTATCAGTTGACTTTTAGGTGCCTCTCAATGTGTTTAAGCAACACAATGTAGCTGTTAGTGAGCAACAGCGCCCCCTGCAGCCACACATGGTGATTCATTCTGTTGGACTATTATCTGGTTTTCATGAAGAGAAAAATCTAAATAAGTCAGTCTGGTGACTGGTTAACTGAACAGTGGATATTACCCATGATCCCCGGCTTCCGGAACCAGAGGAGCTGTCAGTGGAATTCTTAAAATTCTTCACACTTTCAAAGTTTCCTGCTGAATATTGGAGATAAACACTTGTTTTTAATGACTCTGAGTCTCTTTAGCTGATCTACAGTTTAACATCACTCTTCAACTTGTTGGATTTGGAACAGACGTTAATGTGAGGAGTCGTTTTACCATGAAACTACAGCCTCACTTATGTAAACACATTTCTCTCCTGGAGAAGCTTTTATTAGCATTATTAAGGTGGAGTTTGAGGGTTTGTTCTTTAATATTGATGCATGAAGTCATTTTCTTCTATGTTCTCACTAAATAGCTTCACAATCTTTGTCTCTACATGTTTTTAATGTTTGGTTAAACTGATGACAGGACCTAGAGTGAGGAAGTAAACTATAGTTGTATCATGCAACCTTCCTTGAGGCTCTGTAACCACTTTTTTTCCCGTCTTCCCTCGTAAGCAACCGAGCAGCTTAAAGCTCAAACTTTTAAATCAGTCCATAAATGTTTCCGAGTGACTGAATATCTCAGTTTCGGTTTGTTTTCTTCTCTCAGGCGAGTGACTCTGGGAGGCCGAGTCTCACCTCCTCCTCCTGGGTGTTCCTCAGGGTCATCGGAAACAGCCAATACAAACCCGCGGCCTCCCCGCTGGAAATCTTCATTGTCATGGTGACGGATACATTCCCGGGCGGCCCGATAGGTCGGATATATGCAACCGACCGTGATCCCAACGATGCTCTGTCGTTTACCCAGAAGCCTCAGCCCAAGAGCATGTTCACGATCAGCAGGCAGGAAGGCAGCATCGTGGCTCTGCCGGGCCTGGAACCTGGCAGGTACACACACACACACACACACACACACACACACACACACACACACACACACACACACTCAGTTTCATCCCCCAGGCCATAAGACTTTTAAACTCCTCTGAACTGCAATAACTCCACCAAACCAGCACCCTGGAATATTTGCATATGTGCACCAGCACCATAATAATCCTATTTGAATATTTGCACTACTGCACAAACTGAACATTTATCTGTAAAGATATATATTTAGATGTATATATTTTATTTTCTATTTTAATTTTTTTATATTCTATTTCATTGTTATTCTATTTTATTCTATTTTATTCTTTTTTATTCTATTTTATACTATTTCTATTTTTGTTTTATTTTTTTGGGTTGAAATTACCGAGCATTGCTTAAAGAGAGCGTGTGACCCAAGCATTTCATTGACAGTGACTCCTTCATGTTATCTCTGTTCATTTGACAATAAAAATCTTGAATCTTGAATCTTGAATCCCTATATGAAGATAATACCCTGGGTCAAAACACAACCTGTTTCCCTGTAGATACCAGATGAACGCCACGGTGAGTGATGGGCGCTTCGCGGTGATCGCCGACGTGTCGGTGCAGGTTGAGCAGGTGACGGATGTGCTGCTGCGTAGCGCCCTGACCTTACGCTTCAGCTCCATGTCCCCGGAGGACCTGCTCGCTCGTCACCTCAACCAGATCAAGCTCAAGTTACGTGGCCTATCCGGCTGGAAGTGGTCGCCAGGACAACAGGATCCCCTCCACGTACTCGGCGTGCAGCCGGCGATGGGGACGCCGGACGTGGACTTGCTCCTGGCCATGGAGCGGCCCGAGACACCGGGGTCTGGACGGATGGGGGGGTTCTACTCCCAGCAGGAGTTGGCGGCTAAGCTGGAGGACGCCGCGGTGCGGGGTCAGGTCCGAGGCGTCCTGGCCGGGGCGGTGGTGGTGAGCAGCGCCTGCTCCGGGGAGCTGGAGTGTGGGGACCGGGTGTGTGAGCAGATCCTGGTGATGGACTCGGACTCTCCGGTGACCTACAGCACAGAGAGGGTCAGCCTGGTGTCACCGACCTTCAGCCGCACAGACACCTGCACCTGCCCTGGTGAATGAAACACTCAAATGTCTAAATGAAGATGTATTTTACTACGTGTACACAGATGTTTTTTCTCGCAGATGTCATCAAGAGACAGATGTTTTGGCACAATGATGCTAAACATTAAAGTATATATATGTAGTTGGATATGGATATGTAAATATTTGATCATTTGAAGACAGATGACATCCTGACGTGTTCTTGTCTCACTTCTCTGTGTCTGAGCAGAAGGATCCTGCTCGACCCCTGTGGAGCTCTGTGAAGGTCAGTCCTGTCCGGCAGACATGCAGTGTGTCCGCACTGGTCCTACAGCGCCATCTGTCTGCCAGTGTCATCCTGACAGACTGGACGAGTGTGCAGGTCAGATTCCATCCTCATGTCTGAGGTGTTGAGCCTCTGCACATCCAGATAGTGTTTTTGTGTTTACTCCCAAGTTTGAATCCTGTATCTCTCTTTGTTTTGTGGACACGCAGGACAAACCTCCCTGAGCTTCTTTGGAAACAGTTACATCAAGTACCGAGTGACGGAGAGCGGCCAGAGCGGCGAGATGAGGCTGAGCCTGAGGATCAGGACTCTTCAGAGGAGAGGAGTCATCATGTTCACCCGGGTCAACCCCTGCACCATGCTCAAGGTCAACTCACCGGCTTGTTTCCAAACGCCTGGGCTGCTGAGCTACAGCTGCACTGGAAGGTGGTTGTGTGTCATTTCTAAACATGCAATCATTGTCCCTCTCCTCTCCCCAGATTGAAGGGGGTCGCCTCTGGTTCCAGCTGGACTGCGACAACACCCTCGGCATTATGGGTATATCTGGCAGACCAATAAACGACGGCCTCTGGCACGCTGTCGCCTTGGAGCTGACGAGGAACTACACCCTCCTGTCGCTGGACGACAGCTACGTGGAGCGCCGCCGAGCAGCCCGAGCACCTGTCCGGCTCTGGCCTCTCGCCCCGGACTCGTCCTTCTTCTTCGGGGCCCAGGTGAGGCCGCCGGCCGGGCAAGGGGAGGGGCCGAGTCCAGGGCCAGGCAGCGTCCAGGGAGGAGGGCCGGCACTCGGAGGGAGGGGCGCGCCCAGAGCCCAGGACGGCTTCCAGGGCTGCCTGGCCTCTCTGATGCTGAACGGTAACGAGCTGCCGCTGCAGAACAAGAGGAGCCGCTACGCCGAGATCGCCGGGCTGAGCGAGGTGAAGCTGGGCTGCGTGCTGTACTCCGACCCGTGCGTCAGTCAGCCCTGCCTCAACGGAGCCGTCTGCAGCAGCCTGCCCTCCGGAGGTCTGTGCTCACGTCACTGGGCTTGTGTGTGGGTGGTAATACACTGTTTACATAGGAATTGAAGAGTTTTTCATAGCTTGAGTTCTTTCTTTTTTAGAATATTTTATTTTTCCATGCAGAGCATACAGAACACTCTACATTAAACATTACGGAAAATTGCAGAAAAATACACACATAGATGAAATAAAACTAATTAAATAAGTAAATAAGTAAGTAAATAATTCCCCCACCAAAGGGACAAAAAAAAAAAAAAAAGTTGGTGCATAGGATGACACATCACAGAGAAATACCGCAATTACGCAGTAAATAATAATAATAATAATAATAATAATATTAATAATAATATAATAATAATAATAATAATAATAATAATAATAATAATAATAATAATAATAATAATAATAAAAATAATGTTATTCATCAGCTCCAAATAGTTACAGTCCTTTGGTACCGTTGGTGGTGTAGCCATGTACTCCAAATAAGGCTGCCAGATTTTCAAAAATAACTTCTATTTCTTTCTGAGACTATATGTCATCTTTTCAAGAGGAATACAACTGTTCATTTCCACAGACCATCTGTCTATGAGAGTCGGGGAATCAGACTTCCAAGTCATTGCTATACATTTCCTGGCCGCACATAAAGCAATTTCTGCAAATTAAATTTGGAGCTTTGTTAAAGACCCGTTGAAAGATAGCTTGAGTTCTTATTCTTTAATTAGATAGTGACCATCAAGCTGCATGTGTTTTTTTTCACTCTACGACACTTCACAGATAAGATTGAGAGACATTTCCAAGATGAGATATTGAAATCATGTATTAATATGCAGTGGTGGGAAGTAACGAAGTAGAAATACTTTGTTACTGTACTTAAGTAGATTTTTCACATATCTGTACTTTACTTGAGTATTTCTTTTCCTAACGACTTTTTACTTTTACTCGTTACATTTGAACAAAAATATCTGTACTTTCTACTTCTTACATTCTCAAACTGGCTCGTTACTTGAGCAGCGGAGGTTGGTTCTCTCTCTCTCTCTCTCTCTCTCTCTCTCTCTCTCTCATCTAGGGTTCAAAATTTGTAAAATTATACATTATATACATTATATTCATATTGTTGTTATAATTTTTCAGTCAGTTGAGATAAATCTTGAGGAGAAACATTTTGGGTTGTTTTGTGTGTGTATAGGCCTACTATAAAAATCACTTTGCATTTTTAATATTGGTACTTGTACTTTTACTTTTGATACTTAAGTACATTTCAACACCAGATACTTTTGATACTTAAGTACTTTTAATATGAGCTACTTTAAGACTTTTACTCAAGTCATTTTCTGACGGGTGACTTTTACTTTTACCAAAGTCACTTTCAGGTAAGATATCTGTACTTTTACTCAAGTATGGCTTTCAAGTACTTTATACACCACTGTTAATATGTATGATCACGCATTACTTGACACATCCTGGGTGTCTCTCTCTCTCCAACAGGCTTCATGTGCAGTTGCAGCTCCGGCTTCACTGGGGGGCGCTGTGAAGTCGAGTTGACGTCCTGCATGTCGAACCCCTGCCAGAACGGAGCAGAGTGCAGGCCTGTCGGGGGTGCATTCCTCTGTGCCTGTCCTCGAGGACTCGGGGGACTTGTGTAAGATAAAATAGTGGCAATCACACACTCACACACTCTTTTAGAGCCTTAATTACTGTGTGTATATACAGAGCTAACGGTTTCTGCAGCGATTAACATCTGCATCTCCCTTCTCTCTCACACACTGGAGCGTGAAAGAACATGCGTTGGAAACACACACACATCATTATCCCACATTAGCATCCCCACTGAGTTACTTTGAGTTGTTATTGTGTGTGATGAATTAGTGTTTCTAATTTAATTCTGTATCATTTCTATAGAAAAGCCTATAATCATTCTCCTGCTGCTGTTTTAATTAGAGCTCTGTAATTGCCTTTGAAACAAACTCGGGGCTCCGGTGGTTGTTCAGCCGAGTCGCCACTAGAGGGCAGGTTTCCCTCAAAGGAGAAAATGCTTCTGTTGCTTTCAGGCTTTTATATAAATATATAAAAATATATATAATGCTTTTAATGAAGTTGAATCAAAGTTAGCTGATTAACTATGAAGATAGAACTAATGATACTTTTTCCAGACAGCAGATTGTTTAGATCATTATCAGCTCCTGGTAATGATAAACAGACTGAAGTGTTAAAGTAGATATAGTCTGCGAACAAGCGAAAACAGCTGCTGAGCGTAACCGGCTGTGAAATTGTTTATCCTGCTGATTTACAAATGATTATATCAAACTGAAATAAAGATGTGAACCCTTCCCTGTAAAAAACTGAATCATAGACTCGTAGTTCATATGTGACACAGCTATTTGAATCCAAGCAGTTTGTTAATTGAGAATATTAATGAGAGAACATCCCTGGCCAACACGTCCAGGCCTGACTTTGAGTTTATACAGTTTTTGTTCATTAAAGCGAAATTTCAGACGGTTGTGCGATCAGAAATGCTTTTTCTTCTCAGGGAGCGTCTGTTGTAAGTGTGTTGTAAAAAAAAAAAAACACCAAGAAAAAATTATGGAATATAGATCCCGCACAGCAGGACGCCATGTTGGAAATGTCAAGCCAGGAACAAGCATGTGTGTGTGTTTGTGATGTTCTGTCTGAATTGACGTCTTTATCTGAGCGTCTGAGTGTGTGCTTGTGTTTTGTGTGTGCTTGTGTCTGAGTTTGTGCTTGTGTTTTGTGTGTGCTTGTGTTTTGTGTGTGCTTGTGTTTTGTGTGTGTTTGTGTTTCGTGTGTGCTTGTGTCTGAGTTTGTGCTTGTGTTTCGTGTGTGCTTGTGTTTTGTGTGTGCTTGTGTTTCGTGTGGGCTTGTGTTTCGTGTGTGCTTGTGTTTCATGTGTGCTTGTGTCTGAGTTTGTGCTTGTGTTTTGTGTGTGCTTGTGTCTGAGTTTGTGCTTGTGTTTCGTGTGTGCTTGTGTTTCGTGTGTGCTTGTGTTTCGTGTGTGCTTGTGTTTCGTGTGTGTTTGTGTTTCGTGTGTGTTTGTGTTTCGTGTGTGTTTGTGTTTCTTGTGTGCTTGTGTTTCTTGTGTGCTTGTGTTTCATGTGTGCTTGTGTCTGAGTTTGTGCTTGTGTTTTGTGTGTGCTTGTGTTTTGTGTGTGCTTGTGTCTGAGTTTGTGCTTGTGTGTCGTGTGTGCTTGTGTTTTGTGTGTGCTTGTGTTTCGTGTGCGCTTGTGTTTCGTGTGTGCTTGTGTTTCGTGTGTGCTTGTGTTTCGTGTGTGCTTGTGTCTGAGTGTGTGTTTGTGTTTCGTGTGTGTTTGTGTTTCTTGTGTGCTTGTGTTTCGTGTGTGCTTGTGTTTCGTGTGTGGTAAATGGTAAATGGATTTGTATTTATATAGCGCTTTTCTAGTCTGATGATGACCACTCAAAGCGCTTTACAGTACAGTTTCACATTCACCCATTCACACACACATTCATACAGTGCATCTACTTGCAGCACTTTGTTATTCTATGGGGGGGCCATTCAGGGTTCAGCATCTTGCCCAAGGACACTTCGGCATGCAGATGGTTCAGACTGGGGATCGAACCACCGACCTTCAGGTTGGAGGACAACCACTCTACCCCTCAGCCACAGCCGCCCAGTAGTGTGTGCTTGTGTCTGAGTGTGTGCCTGTGTTTTGTGTATTTGCTTTCAGGCACATTTCTTGAACTCAAGAGCCACATAAAAAGTGAAATTAGGGCGTCTGTGCAGATAATCTGTTCATTTAGCAAAGAGCAAGACCAAAGTATTTTTCCTCTTTCTTTGTGTCTACAACTTTTATTCTCTCTCACGGACACAAATAATACCCCCCCACCCCCCACCCTCCCATGCATAGTAATTTTTCTGATCGTGCAGATGTGACGAGGACGTTGACGAGTGCGACCGGGACGAGTGCGGCGACGGAGCCGAGTGCGTGAACACGTTCGGGTCGTTCTACTGCAACTGCTCCGAGGGGAAGTTCTGCTCCGACCGGACGGCCGACGAGTCGGAGGACGACACGCAGGTGAAGTGTGACACCTGACGAGCTGAATGAATTCATATATATGTGAGAAGGATTCCAATAGAATCCACAGTAGTACAATCAAACAGGGGTGGGGGGGGGGGCAGAGTCCTCAGCTCTTTGGATTGCTTTCTGTGCTTTCAGCTTGCTCCTAATTAGACTTGGCATGCTCAGTGAAGCTGCAGAGAATGTTGAGTGTGCAGCGGCCTCCCGGAAGGTTTATTCACCAGCCTGGTATCTCCGTCTCCGCCGCACATGAATGAAAGTGTGGTAATGGGTAAATCATGGGTTTCCATTTGAAGTTGTCATGCTCCCGACTTTTGGGGGAGAGTGCTACTCACCTTGCACTGAGACTGCAAGCTCAATTAAGGCGGCACATTGTCAGACTGTCTGTGGAGATTCACAGTTCGCTCGGGTTGTGGGTTTTTTCTTCGGAAAGTTGAATTTCGGTCGTGGGCTTCCCGCTGTCACCCAAGAGGCCTGTTCGGGTTCGGTGTCCCTGGTGGAGAGACGCTGTTTAACATCTGTGGGTCCAGGTGTGAATGTGAGGTCTCCTGGGAGGTGATGAACAGACAGAATCGTAGGTGGGGGAGAAGTGGAGCCGTAGACCTGCTGCTCTGCCGAGGGATGGTTTGTCTGCTTTGCTGTAAATCAGGGGTCTTCAACGTTTTTCAGGCCAAAGACCCCCAAACTGCTAGAGAGATGGAGCAGGGACCCCATACTATAAATATTGTATGAAGTTGTGTCTTATATTAAACTGGGCCTAGTGCCATGTAGAATCATAGCTACCCTGTTATTGTGCTTTCAATACTTAACTATTCAAATATAACACGGCTTCATATATTCATGTTTTTATTTTAAACAAGTGCAAGGTACAGGGTGACCATTCCACTGCCATTAATAAACATACATCTTGCATACAACACTGAGCTATTACAATAATTCACAGATTCATGTTTTTATTTTAAACATACATGTAGAAGAGACAGGGTCATATCAGCCTCACAATATGCCGGATGCATGTTAATGTGTACTTAGAGACATTTAAATTTTTGGGAAAAAAAAATTTGGGAAAAAAATTGTCTCAAGCTTAAATTTTGCGACCCCCCTGCAGTACCTCCACAGACCCCCTAGGGGTCGCGGACCCCCTGTTGAAGACCTCTGCTGTAAACGATCCTTCACTCGTCTTTCTAACGCTTCCACGACAAATAGATACTTCAGCAACTCAAATGTTTTTGGGTTTTCCATGCATCTCTCTTGTGAACTCGATATATCTCCAGAACGCCTCGAGGGGATTTCTGAGGTCAGAGGTAAAGTTCGCTGTGACCTCACAGTTCTTGTTTGTGAGAAAACTCTTCGGAACACCTTGAGGGAATGTCTTCCAATCTGATGAGTTCAGTTGGACTCGTAAAGTTTTGGAGGTTGAAGTTCAATATTTCACAGTTTCACTAACTTGAAGAGATCGTGTTGTTTATATTCTGAGTGAAAGTGAATCCTGAACAGAAAATTCCCTTCCTCTGTTTCTCCTCTTGTCGTCCAGGCGGAGCCGCTGTCTTACGTCGGCCCGGGAGAGATCATCGGCATCGGGGTCTTAGCCTTCGTCATCATCCTCCTCCTCGTACTCTTCATCGCTTTCAGGAAAAAAATCAAATTCCGTAAAGACTCCGACGTGGACCCGGGGACTCAGGCTGTGATGGGGGTCTCAGCCATCTCCACGGAAACCAGCTACATGCTGCACAAGACCGGCATGGGGTCCGAGGGGATCGAATTCAAAGCCGTGCGCCTGGGGGGGTCACCGGGGTCCACGAGCACCTACGGGGAGGTGGGCGGAGTCACTGGAGGCCCCCCTCAGGTCCTGGTGCGACCCACCGCCCACTCTCCACTGCCGGGGGGGCTCAGCAGCCAGAGCATGAGGGGGGGCGGAGACGGTGACAGGACCAGTGAGGGAAGTCAGGTTTGTACATGGGTATGTTTTAACCACTGGACTTTATTTTCCTGTCTGAGGCAGATTCAGCTCTTTTAATATCACACTAAAATAACTTGATTGAGTCGTGTGTTATTAAAAATCTAATATTATGTCATAGTGTCTCCAAGCTCTGACAGAAACAAGCAGACGTGTGTGTAGTGTATAATTGAATTGTGCTGCAGGTCAGGGCGACATTTAAGTTTCATTTGCGATACTACAATAATAAAAGTTCCATTTTATATTATATCGATATTAATGTTTCGTCAGCATATCTTCCAGCTCCTTGATTTGATGATGATGCAGTTCTGTAGTTCGGCCCTGTTCATACAAACATCAACGGTTTTACTTTTCAGTTTAACTTCTCAGGCTGAAAGTAAGAGTTATCAAATTACAATCAAGTCAAAATCACCTTCAATGAAAGTTTTCTGTCATTTAAAGCCACAATTTGTCAAATTTGAAAACTTCTGCATTTGTCGTGTCCACAAATAAATAGAGAAGACCCCATAACGATCCAAGTTACGGGCTCAGAAACACACAATCTAGAGCTGCCTTCACAAATGGAAGTCCTGAACTTGTGTGTGCTTTGTGTTCAGGCAACACAGACACTAATTATAACGTGACTGCCGGCAGGCGGCTGACGTGACACAGGTCACAAAGGAATAATGACAGAAGGGAAAAAGACGAGATGAGACTTAAATTACAATATATTAACCCATCGTCGAATGAAAACATTATTCAGAAAATGTTGGCAAACCCGTCAAAGGTCATGAATACCATAAGGAGGGAGGGAAACATAGATTGTATATTAAGATGATGAGACACGATCGAAACCTGACACATCGCGGCTTCAACTGCTTCTTCGGAAAAAAACATATTCCATACTTTTTTATGAATCTCTCTGGTTCTTTCTCCAGTGGAGACAGAAAATCTTTAAAAGAAATTGGTCACAAGTATAAAGATTCATTCTGAAAAAAGCTGAGCTCTGTAGTTTTATGCAAACAAAGCTGAATTTGTAATGTACGTTTTTTTGGGTCACAGCCGCAGATCGAATGAATGGGAGCAGAAGAAACTCCAGGACAGAGATCTCTGTACGAACAAACCTCTGACCCAGTGAAAACCGTTGTGGCCATTGATGTTTTTAATTGTTTTTAGGGAAACTATAGCACAGAGGGAATCGATCCATCAGTCGCTGACTTGTTGCTCTTCTCACTGAATTTGCTGACAATTAGAAAACATATAGAATATCCTCTCACGACCTTAAAGGGTTTTTCTTTTTGCATATTTTGCCTGTTCTCCTCCAAACCTGCAGCTGAGCAGCTTCCTCTCCGACATGTCCAGCATCCGAGGCGTGGCCAACCGGAGGGGCATCGCCGTGTGCAGCGTGGCGCCCAATCTCCCGCTGGCGTCGGCGTGCCACTCCGAGCTCAGCCCCGCCCACAAGGTGTCCTGGGAGGGCGAGGAGACCAGGGGCCAAGGGCCGGGGGAGAGGGGGAGAGACGAGAGAGAGGAGGAATGGGGGCAGAGGGCTTTTGAGTTGGAGAGAACACAGAGAGATAACAGTCCACAGGGTGAGACTGCAGCCACACACACACACACACACACACACACACACACACACACACACACACACCCACACACACACACACAGTTTCCAGCCTCTGATCAAACAGACACAGATTACACAGGCCGTGAACTCATTGTGTTCCACTCCAAACCATCATCTCGACGAGCAGAGCTTATTTCACACTGATCTCTGGCTTTTGATCACGCACTTCAAAGCAAAATGGCCCAGAGTAAGCAAGAGTGCTTAGGAGGCCCTATTTTTTTATTTTGCTATCATTTCATTTTACTATTTACTTCCTGGGAGGAAATGCATTAGAATATAACCAGATTTTTCTGTACCACCGCTGAAACTGCAGCACCGATGACGTCCTCCTGCCCCCCCCCCCTCGGCTCTCTTACTTCTGTGTGAATGCTCAGGGTAATCAACCAGAAGTCAGGTGCTTTGTTCTCATCCTGCGTTTTTTGTTCAAAGACAATATAAAGGTAAAGGTTACGTGAACACGACGGCAGCTGGAAGACTCCGGCTCAAACAGAAGGTGTTTGCATCGCGTGCAGCTTCAGACAAACGAGAGGATATTAAAGCGAAGGGGCAGTGGTGCGAGTTGCATGATAATTCCACGTCAGTCTGGATGTTTCTCAGGTTGATCTGGAATAAACCACATCTCAGAGCCGAGGTGGACGTCACATGTTTCGATTCTCTGTCCGACTTGTTGTTTGAAGAAAATCTGCCTGTGGTGGGAACTTCCTCCCTGTTAATTATTGATTCCGTCCGGTGGGAATGGGAAATAGGATTGTTGCCGTCCTGCTGAGTGTGGGCACAAAAAAAATAATTAAAAGTAGTAAGCACCCCTCAGGTTTACAGTTACATTTCAATCCATTAATTATCAGGACATTAAGCTCATGCTAATGTCCTGTTTATTATGTTAATGCGTGATTACAGTGTTAACCGCCGGTTTGATTATTCAATTGGAAACAGTTAAGTTGTTTATTTGCACCACAGAGGAGCCAACAACAAGATTAATAATTCAAATTGCAATGGATGGGCACGAGTCAAAACCTGAGCTACTAACTAAGCAGGGGACATATTTTTGTCACTACCTGCTGCACCATGCATAAATAAAGACTTTTGAATAATTAAATACTTTATGAACAAATCAGGTCGCTCAGATTTGGGCGCTGGTGCTCTCATACATGCTGAGTCGTAAAAGGAGCGTATCGATCTTCAAGATGGTTTGCAGAGAAACTTTGTATTAGACGAAGATTAAATGACGTAAGCTGCTTTCAGAACATGTTGAGTGAGTGGGCGTTTTAACGATGTTTCCAGAGGACGTCAACTTGGAACAAGACTAGAGAGCTCTCGGCGATAAGGGCTGAGGCCAGGGTGGATGTGTTACATGTCACATCCTAACCTCTGCATCATCTGCAATGAGCTAGATGTTTCTGGAGCCGTTGGAGGTTATAGGATCAATCTCCAATTAAAAAGTTGTAAGTTGTCTTGAATGGCAAGATTTGAAAAATAATGAGCAAAGTGAAAGGAGCCAAAGCAGATGTTACTTCATTATATCCTCTATTGACTTAACTCAACAGAAGTGAGAGTGTTCTTTGTTGGTGGTTTGTCGATGACTCTCACAACAACAGGGAAAGTGTAGGAGATTTAAAAAGTTGGGTGCCAGGATGAGAATATGGCTTGGCAGAGTGTTAGTGGGATTAGAGCCGGGGTCGGGTCCGTCACCTCGGGCTCGGCTGCCAACGCTGGCACACGGCGGGAGAGACACTGGCAGAATAACAAGTCAACGTGTGAGGAAAGGAAATATAAAGAGAACAAGTACATCAAAGTAAAAATGTGGAATATGGCCAAAATGGCCACTAAATGCAAAATAGCAGGCTTCCTGTTGTGTTTTTTCAATTGCACCTGAAGACTTTTTTGTTTGTCTGGTCATGATACACCTGTATATTGATTTTTGTATATTGACCGGTCAATGTGAACACGTTCCAGGGGTCTCGGGGGGGGCACCGTTGAGCCATTCTGCAACGCCCATTGAAAATTCCTTCAGAATACGTACATTTTCACCACTTTCTTACTTTCTGCAAATTTTGTTAATATGAGCATGGTAAAGTCCTCAAAAAGCCAATTAATTTGCCTGAAAAATAATAATAATAATAATGAAAATTCCTTCAGAATACGTAAATTTTCACCACTTTCTAACTTTCTGCAAATTTTGGTAAGAATTTGAGCATGGTAAAGCCCTCAAAAATCCAATTCATTTGCCTGAATAATAATAATAATAATAATAATAATAAGTGCAAGTACATCAAAGTAAAAATACACCTGTATATCGAGTTTTGTGAAGACCGGTCAATATGAACACGTTCCATTGGTCTCGGGGGGGCACCGTTGAGCCATTTTGCGACGCCCATTGAAAATTCCTTCAGAATACGTACATTTTCACCACTTTCTAACTTTCTGCAAATTTTTGTAAGAATTTGAGCATGGTAAAGCCCTCAAAAAGCCAATTCATTTGCCTGAATAATAATAATAATCCTTACAATTTCAATAAGGCCTCACCTGACCTTCGATCAGTGCTCGGGCCCTAATTAGGAAAGATAAAATAAATATCTTTACCTTTTCTAAACTCTGTTATGTCGTCTGCATGCAGAATAAGAGCAGTTTCTCTGCTTCTCTTATTTCCGTTTGATTGATGGCGCTGCCTTCCCGCTCACATCCCCTCAGGAGCGCTTCACTTGTTTCTGCACACAGCGGACCATGACCACCGAGCCTGGGCTGAGCGAGCTGCAGCTTGATGTCCAGACACCGTGGCCCTCATGCACAGACTGTGGGTTTGGTTATGAGATGGTTTCAAACCCAGACTGCTCTCTGAATGCTCTGTGTGTCCGGTAAACAAAAAGCATCACTTTTAAAACCGGAATGTTCAAGGATGTGACAGAGAAAGACTTCTGACGACAGACAGAGGTTATTAGAATAAAGATGCAATCTTGAAACAAACCTTGCAACACCGGCAATGGATTTTTGTTCTGTTTTGTTTTGCAAAACAAGAAAATCTTTTTACTTGTGGTAAACACACAGGTGCTGTTGAAAGAGGCGGAAAACAAAGCAGCTCAAGATCAAGCGGCACAGGATTTTGGGAAACAGCAGAAAACAAAGGTGTCGTTTTGATTGTTTTCCTTTGCCAAGGAGGTTATTCTTTCTCTTCTGTGTTTGTCTGTTTGTTTGCTTGTTTGATTTCAGCAGCTTCAGAATGGATTTCCACCAAACTTAGAGGAAGGCTGGGACGTGCGCTAAGAAAGAATGAGTGTGCAGATGTGGAAAAAACATGGATGATGCTTGACCGAGATTCTACTTTCATTTTAGTCTGTATGTTATGATAAATGTAATAGTATTTAGTATGCGCATATAATATATACTAAACATAATAATAAATCCTGTGATCCAGTGGTATAAGAGAGGGAAAATGAATTGATGTAGGAAATAAACTCATTTCCATTTTGACTATGCATGAGTCAAAATCAATACGATCTGACCAAGCGGATTTGAAATATGTCGGAAACAGAAATATTTACTGGAGAAATATTGCGAGTGTGTGCGATTTGGTGCAGATCCAATTAAAAATCCAGATCTAGCGGCTTCAAACGTGGCGTCATGGGGGGTTGCGGGGGGGTCAGCTGCTGTGAGGTAACAAATTGAGTTCGAAACTTTTAACCAACACAAATGTGAAGCGAAGATAATATGGATTTAGTTGGAAATCAAAAGTTTATATAGTTTTAGAACTATGTCCACACGAACAGATTCGTGCCCTGAAGGAGTTATTCACTGTATTTAGATTTGGTACTTTTCCGAAATGACAAATAATAAACATTCTCTAAGCAAAGTTGGGATTGAAATAAGTGTAAATATCTGATGAAGACTCAGAATCCAGAGCATTTAATACCAAAGTCAATAATCAGTCGGCTTTACACATTAAGGTCGTTACTTAAAGTAGATTGAATTTCATCTGACGGGCCAGTGAACTGCAAACTGCTTTTCTCTCTCTGCTCCTTTCGTATATTTGTTCCACCCGCAAACATAAAGCAAAACAAGTTTTACCCACATATTTAATCACATCAGCAAAGCTGCCAGTTCTTATAGCCAAGCAGTTTTATATTCCTAATAGAAGTGTTTATTATCCCATACCTGAGTGTCACTTCACCAATTTGAGCAATAATGTGAAACCGGGCATTTTATTTCTGCCAGATTAAAGCCCCCGGCCGAGCGGTGCTCCTGTCTCTCCCGTTAACAAACTGTCTCGTCCCCTGTCTTCACGGCAAAACGCTGCTATCTGGATTCAAGAGCAGCCGCTCTGCCCCTCTGGCACCTGCCTGACAAACAATCACTCAGAGGCAAGTCTTGAGTCATTTGAAAGAATACAAACCTTGCAATAGCAGCTGGACAGAAGGAGAATAGTGTCAGGGATCACAGCGACTGGTTAAGCATCTATTTATTTGGAATGTTTGGCTCTTAAGATGCGCAGGTTAAGGTTAACTGGAGGCCCCGAGGCTGGGAAGCTTTCCTCCAAATGAAATGTAATCTTGTTTTTGCAGAGAAAATGTCAAGTTGTAACTGGAGAGAGTAAAAAAAAAAACAAGCTTTGATTGCTGCAGTGTCAGCAGGAGGACCAGAGCAGAGCAACTTTTAAAGATCTGGTACGTGCCCGGCTCCACTTCTGTCTGGTGTGTTCCTCATCCGCTGCATTGAGCTCCATTCGATCCTCGCCCTCCTCGGCTCCTCCAGCTGCCGCGGCGGCTGCTTGCTTGGGAATGAGCGAACCTGCAGCTGCCGTGGCCGCTCCGGGATTTATTTGAAAAAGGCCTGTTCTCTAAAGCAGTTAGGCAAGCCTCTGAGGGAAAAGGCTGAATTTCATTGTGGGAGATACTGCAGTGTTCTGCAGCTTAAGTGGCCTCTAGGTGTGGAGGGTTGTGTGTGCGTGTCCATCCATCCCTTAGCTCGTCCATTTATCCTTTAAGGGGTCGAGGTGAGGCTGGAGCCGATCCCAGCTGACATCACGGCTGACACATCAATCAGCTCATATTCACACCGATGGGTCATTTTCAAGTTAACACAACCTGGACTGAGTCTTTGGACTGAGGGAGAATCCACACACGCACGAGAACATGCAAACTCCAGGACCTTTCGTATTGCGAGGCACACACTGCACCACCGACTGGATAACATCCATTCATTATCCATACTGCTGGTCCTCTGGAGGGAGGCAGGGGGAGCTGGAGCCCCTCCAGCTGACATTGAGCAGGTCGCCAGCATATCACCGGGCCAACATATAGAGTTTCACTGTTTCAAGCTCACGGCAAAGTCACACATATGCATATGCAGGCGAATGTCACAGGTCGCCAAGCTTGGACGCCACGCTGCGGATTTGCTTCGTTATAGAAAGTTTTTTTGGCCTCGTAGCTCGCACTTTCCCCTCGTGTACGACCGTGTCCTTATTTCCGTCCTAGCTCGCACAGATTGGAAGTGAACAAGAGGCAAAGGTCCGCCTCCGCTGCATTAACGTACGTGTGATTGACAGTTTCGATGGAGAGAACCCACACAGACCTGGGGACTCAAAGCAGTAGCCCTCCACCTGTGTGGCCACGGCTCTAACCACTGTTCCACCGTGCCAGATTGTGTCACCCGGCAATACGCGGGTTCCCATTGTTCAAAGTGTCTCATTACCCGGCATAGCCAGCCAGAAAGAGAATAAATTGACGATCGAAAGTGTGGAGGTATGATGGACATTTTTTAAAGATTGGTAAGGTTTCGCTCACAAGTGAGAAATGTCAGACATCTCTGACAAGGTAATCATTTCTCCTGTCCAGTCTGATTCTGGGTTGATCCCTTCTGTAAGAAACCAGGTAATCTGCCGTTCAGAGCAAAGACCGAAAGAGTCTTCTACTCAAAGTTCACATGCACGAGGCTTCAGTTGATCTAATTGAAGCATCGACTTCAATCAAAAGGCCACAGAACAAATTCTCCTGATTAGTCAAAGTCACACTGATGAAGCCTCATTAATTGAAAGTCGTGACAGGAGAGGATCTCTGCACAGCCGGGAGGAGCAGGAGCAATGATTACACCACTGACTAATGGCTGTAACATAAAGGTGTATGGGAGTATTGTATTCAAATTTGACTTCTTGGTTTTGAATTTGAGTGTAAGATGCTGATATGAGTGTGAACCTGTGTTTGTTAGACGTGTCAGAGCTGGTGGACGACATGGCCTGTCTCTCCGACTCCACCTCTGATGATCGCTCACTCAGCTCCTTCACCTCCGAGTCATTCGATGACAACGGTAAGACAACGATAACTTTCCCACTTCCCACTCTGACTTCGGTGGGTGGGCACAGTCTCCGGTGAGAAGTGTGGGACTGACTAATAGTCGCAAGTTGAATCATTAATACTGAACTGCACATCAGTTTGAAAAGAATTAGAGTCTACCTCCATGTTCAGCCAGAAAACTTTTAAAAATGATTAATTCTAAACAGACTTTAATGGATTTGTCTTTTTTTGCAGTTTTATTTATTGAGATTTTCAGGGGATACAAATGTCTCCACATTACCAGTTTAGGTGCAAATGATCTCCTCTGGGCGGGTGAATATAAATGGTCTTCATGGATTTTATACATAGATACAGACTACATCTATTAAGATGGATGACATGAATGCTTCCCCAAAGTGACGGCCCCTGGTGGTGGGCTGTAGTATGGGTCATAAACCCCACCTCCTCCAAGTTATCAGATGGGACTAGGGTTGCAAAATTCCTGGAATTTTCAAAGTTGGAAACATTCCATGGGAATTAACGGGAATAAACGGGAATATACGGGAATTAACGGGAATAAACTGGAAATGTTGTGGGTAATTTTAACTGTATTTACCTTGTCATATACAGACATAATTATAAACATTTTGTTTTGTCATAGGCTGATTTGAGCCCTGAGGAAACTTTAGGCACTTGACTATATGCTTCTGCATCTTTGTGTCATTCTTAACATAGGTCTTTGCACAGTATTTGCAAATGAACACAGCCTTTCCTTCTACATTGGATGGGGTGAAATGTCTCCTAGATATGACACTGCATACTTATGAATAATTATGTTATTTCTAAAAAAAAATGAATAATGTATGCAGTGTCATAACTACATCCCTGACGTTTATAACAAACCAGATCGTTTAAAAGTCGGTTGAAAATTGAGCAAGTTATGGTTATGTACCACTACCAACACAATGTTATGGGTGAGCGAGATGCCCCCTAGCAAGATGGCCGCCATGTGCGGACGTCCGGCTCCGTTAAACGAGACATCTAGCCTTTCTATATAAATCTATGAATGCTTCCCCAAAGTGACGGCCCCTGGTGGTGGGCTGTAGTATGGGTCATAAACCCCGCCTCCTCCAAGTTGTCAGATGGGACACATAAAAACAGGTTTCCACACAGATTTTAATAAGTGATTTAATGCTATGAATTCAATTAACTTTTCCACATTTCGGTGTATTTAAGACTCATGAGCAAACAACTCCGGGATCCACAGGCATTAAATTCCCTAATGTGTGAATAGTGGACTCTCATGCATCTCACCCATTAGAGGTTAATCCCAAGACGTTCAGAGGAAGAACAACTCACTTTCTCACTCAAGTCTTTTCATGGAATCTATCGGGGGTCTTTTTTCCCAGATCACTCGATACGATAGATTTTTCCCTAATGATCATGTGTGTGTGTTCATGTGTGTGTGTTCATGTGTGGGTGAGTGTACTACTCTGAGACAAGGGGAACACATGTAGACTCTTTGTTTCCTGTCTAATTAGCGCAACTGGAAAGAGAAGAGTGCACTCTTCCCTCTCCCTAACCCTTATGGGACACACACACACACACACACACACACACACACAAACACGTGCAAACAAACGTGTTGGCAACTCTGCTAACACACACATGTTCACCCACACGTTCTCCCCTCGGCTACACCCAGCACATGAAACCTTACCCCATTCATAAAGGCTCTGACTCTGTTTCTCCTCTTTTCTCTCCTGTGTCTGCCCAGCCTCCATAGTAACAGTCATACGTCTTGTCAATGATGCTGTGGACGATATTGAAAGTGAAGGTATGAAAGAATATCTTCTGTTATCTCCTCTGTGTGTGTATGTGTGTGTGTGTGTGCCACAGTGTAGCACTAACACATAATGTACAGCATCCAGCCAAGCATGTTCCATTCAGTCTCTTTTCTTACTTAGAATAAAGCATCCTGCTTAGATTCCTGATATTTCCTTTTGTCAGCTCCTGACACTGGATCTCTCTGTGTTTCATTTTTCCCCCTTTGGTTTCTGTGTTGTTTGTCTCAGTCTCTCTCTGACTTTCACTCTCTCTCTCTCTCTCTCTCTCCCTTTGTAGTGTCAAACATGGACAAAGAACAGCAGCGGAACAGCCCTGGTGAGTGAGATGCAAAGCAACTGAAAAACATCTTATTAACTTGCCTTCCCTTTGGCTTATATCTCAAGCTGTGAATCCAAAAAAAACGACCTTTTGCGTTCTGTACATTATTTCCTCTGCATACTTTTATCTTTCCCCATACAGCACAGATTACAATTTCTTCTTTTTCTTTTTTTGAATGGAAATAGTAGTCTCGTTCTCTCGTTATATTTCCTGACTTCCACTTGTGGCGGGTTTCTGACGGGAGTGGATCCATTTTGAATCCAGCAGAACATAAACATTTACCTTCCAAGGGTGCCATCGTTGTCACCTTTCATCAGTGAAAATAATTGAATGTATGAGCTGTGGCTGATTAACATTAATTCCAGAGCAGTCTTGCAAAGTCCTGGCGACAACTCAACAATAACCAAATATCATTAGATCCTTTTCAGAGATAGTCTGTTGGCTGCAAAGCACAATTAGGCAGATGTGAAATATCAATATGAGCACTGATTTAAAAAGAACCGATATCAGTCAGGCTCCTCTGTCGTTTAATGAAATGTAATCAAAGGCCACAATGAGACAGATTGTCTGGTTAATGTTTTTCTCCACGAGCGTATGTCTGTATTCAGCTTTCTTATAAAACACCTCTTTATTATCCTGAGTGATCAGTGTGTTTGTCTAGTTTTAAAGACTGTGAGATATTGTTTCTATCTGTGAAGAGTCTCTGTCATCCAGGTCATGGTATTATAAGGAGTTGTACATGTACATAAGCAACTGGCCTTCAAGAGACAAAAGTAAGTCCAGTCGTCTCTGTACATGTACAACTCTTGAAAGAGTCAGTGTTAATATTCAGAATCTCTCATGTAATGTTCATAAATATATTAAATCGATATTATTAATACATTTCTTCAGCTTTTGGAGCCAGTAGCTTGAGAATCTTTTGAATAAAAGTAAATCAGCTACACTCACAAAGTGTTCACCTTGTTTTTATAGCATCAAATAACTAATTGAAACCTAACTTACCTACTTAAATATATGTGGAGACGTTCAGTTAATGTCTCGGCTACACTACACTTTTTGGTTTGGTGTCTGTCCCGTCTGCTAACATGGAGGAGGAGGAGGAGGGGTTGAGTACCTGAACTGCTGCCAGCAGCCAGAGATCCATCCAGATGCTTAAGCTTCATTTTCCAAACACTTAATGTGTCTGATTTAAAGTCAGCACTTCATCCTGTGCTGCTCATCTCCTGTTTAATTATTAAAACTGTTAATTAACAATTAGGCCTCCATTCAAAACTGTGGTCTCTCTGCTTCTTCAGCCAATAAAGCCGATAAAGATCTCGTTTGAATATTTTCCAATCGATCGCTGTGTTTAATAACTCACAACTAATGAAAGCTGAACGAAATGAAATACTGCCTAATAAGTAAATTCATTTTAAATGTATGAAAGCAATTCTCTCACCGCAGGTATAGGAATGAAACTCCAGCAACACAACCACTGCAGAGAAGTCGTTAACGAGGCTCATCTGAATAACGCTGACACTTGAATAGCCCGGCCAGCTTTGGTGGAGTGGTCCTCACTTCAAACTCGGCAAAGCTTTCACCCCGGCCTTTCAGAGGGTCTCGGTGGATTTTTTGGGGGGGCCACTTTGAACCGAGCCTGACATCCGCACACAGAATAGCATGAGAGACGGCCAGCTTCAAACGCTTTCTCCCAGTAAGTGGGGCATCGTTTACAGGCTTAACCAACGCACCGGGCTCCTGCTTAAAGAAATTCACCATCTAATTCGACCCCAGGAAAATCCAGCCCTATGTCTTTACGGTGTCAGTTTTGCAGCCAGGGTTTTAAAACCCCATGTTAATTGGCTCATAGTTACCCAGTCTGTTTGTTGTCAGCTGCAGTGTAATGGACTAGGTCTACCGAGCTTTTCATTCCTGACTCGGAGCAGTGCTGTGTTTGTGCCCGTGTCGCTGACAGCCCACTGGAGCACGAGGAGCCGCATGTCATGGACGGGTGGGGGGGAGAAATAAATGATGAATGGATTTTTCATTCCGCGGTCGGGTTTCAGTAGAACCCATTGGAGTATTTGTGTTTGCGCAGCACATGAAGAAACATTACGTGTAAGGACAATGAGAGGCGGACGTAGAAACCCCGAGCACTGCTACAGACACACGAGAAGAGAGAAATACAAAATATAGATTCAGAAGGTTAATCACATTCAGTCGTGATTATTGCTGCTTGCATGCGATCACATTATGCGCTTGTGTGCATGCGTACGTGCCGTGCATCCTATCCCGAGTTCTGCTCGTGTGCGTCTGTCCGTTCACATGTAGAGGCGACTCTGCTAAATGGCTCTCTGCCAGCCTCCCCACTCCCCCCCACACACACACACTACACTATCATCGAGTGTGTTCTCTTGCGTGTCGTGATTCACCGCGGCTCCTCTTGCGTTCACTTGTTTCCACGAGGAGAGCGTTTCATCATCAAAGGGTTTCCTGTCCCACGAGAGGTGTGTTATGTTTTTCCACTTCACTGACAGCGAGTCGCCACCTGCAGAGCAGAGATGAGATTGGTGTAGAGCTCACATCAAATATTACATTTTGGATTGTAAAAAAATAAATATATAATACAGGGGTCTTCAACGTTTTTCAGGCCAAGGACCCCAAACTGATGGAGAGATGGAGCAGGGACCCCAGTACTATACATATTAATTTAGTTTAAAAAATTGTGTTTTATATTAAACTGGGCCTAGTGCCATGTATACACATAACTACCCTGTTATTGTGCATTCGATACAAAGCTATTCAAATAATACACAGGTTCATATATTCATGTTTTTATTATTGTATGTCGCGGAATGAAAGATAACGTCTTCTGCCTCCATTTATCCGTTCGCTACAATATGTTGGATTATTGTTAATGTGTATTTGAAAACATTTAAATTTGTTCGAAACAAAAATTAAATTTTTAAAAATATAAAAAAATGTCTTATCAACAAAAAAATTTGCGGAGGTACTGCAGGGGGGGTCGCGAAATTTTTTGTTGATAAGCCAATTTTTTATATTTTTAAAAGGACCCCCTGTTGAAGACCTCTGATATAATATATTATACCTCCCTCCGCTCCTCCAACTCCTCCTCCTCCTGCTCCTCCTCCTCCTCCTCCTCCTCCTCCTCCTCCTCCTCCTCCTCCTCCTCCTCTTCCTCCTCCTCCTCCTCCTCCTCCCCAACCATTCCAGCCTCAACCATTCATTAGGAAATATCTCAACCAGGAATGTGTCTCTTTCAGCAGCAGCCTGGCAAAGGGAAGGAGAACTCCCACATGTTGTGTGGTTTGCTGCCAGTCTATTAGATCCCCCTGTCAACTCACGTGTCATGCATTATCCACCAGGAGGCAGCGCTGCTAATGGAGGCTGCTCTCCATCCCACACAGAAGGTGACCCCTCTGGCTCCTCTCTCTTCATCAATATGATATATATATATTCACACGGCTCCTTATCCCGATCATGAATTATGCAAGTGGCGTGCTGTACTATGTAGGAAGTAGTGGATTAGTTCAGAGGGGGCGGCGGGGGGGGGGGGGGACCCATAGTAACAGTAAGGCTATGTCCACAATAAATCTGCTACAGAAACGCCTGGGGCCTGCACAACAAAGCTGGTTCAACATGCCCAGGATAGCTTTCCCATATCCGGGTGCACTTAACCTAACGATGTTTAGTGTTTGTGTTTACTGCCAACACAGAAACAAGGATCAAATTGTTATATTAGAAAATTAGGAGGAGAACAAGCCCTTTATCCAGACTAAAGGAAACAGATACAGCTGCTAAATGCTGGAAGAACAACTGGTAAATCAGCTCTGGAAAAAAAAAAAAGTATGACGTGGCCACCACATAATAGCGCGTGGGATTGAGATAAATAACTCGAGGCCACGAGATGTGAATCTGTTCTTTCCTCCCAACAGTCTGTGGAGCTGAACCGGAGAATCCTCTTGGATGAGAGATGAAACGTTTCACTTGATCACATGATGAAGCCTCTATAAAGAGCTTTAGTTGGACACACTCCATCTGCACCGGCTCTGAGGAAACTCACTGGTGGACACGTTTGACATTACTAGTCAATAAACTCATATAGACATATTTTCGTTAAAATTGTCGTGTCTTTCAAGCAGCAGTGTTGTTGAAGTTGGTGTTTGAAGAGAGGAGACGCAGACCCAGAACTTGCAGTATAACAGAATTTATTACTCAGAAGTTTCACAGGTCAGGACGGATACCATGGTATACCCGGAGGCATCACAAGCCAATAGTGAAAGTCTGTCTTCTCCCTGCAGGGCAAGAAGTTTTATAGGTGGGAGGTTGGACCCCAAAACTAGAGATCTTGTAGTGTGAGGCGTCTTCATGGTAAAGGTCAAAGAGTATTCTCTGGGGGAGAGGGTTAACGCATACATTCCATAATGTTTAACGAGTGTGAGAATTTGAGAATGTTAAAAAGAGTTATTAGCTAAAATACACGACAAAAACTAGGGAGAGATTGAGATGTACCGGGAGTGTTAGCGGCGGGAATCGACTTAACCAACCAGACATTGTTTTAAACTTCCCTTATCCTTCCCTTTAAGGAAAGTGCGCACCGCGGTCTCCGAGAGAGAGAGGGGAGGGAGGGATGGAGGCTGTCATAAGGTAAATCTGTCAACTATCTCTCCCCGATTCCAAACAAATATTTACTTTCATGAGATAAACCAACTTAAAGAGAAGGATAAAAGTATAAAACTATGTCTGGTTATCCCGCCGCTAACACTCCGACTGCATTAATATCAGCTCCTCCCAGGAGTGAAGGAACGTAGACAGTCAGGTTCCTTTGAGAACTTCTACGAGTCGGGTTGGTTGTGTTTGGCTCCGGCCGCTGACAAAGGTTTATCATTTCCTCTGATGAGGATTTAAATCTCTCATCAAGAGCCTTATTGAAGTTGGCGAAAAGGATTGTGTGATTCTCTGAAGAAAACCTTGTGCTCCTCAGAGACTCTAACACTCCACACCAGCTCCACGGGATCCTGGAAGAACGGTGAAGGCATGTTTCAAAGGGGAATTGATTGGTCAGTGGGCGGAGCTTTTATTCGGGTCGATCTCTTGCCTCCAACTCAACCTGCTCTGGAGCAGGTAACAAGTTACCCTGATACGAAGTGAGCAAGCTTCCTAGGACCAGAAACCCCGAACTAAACCTGACGTTACCCTGATAAGCATAAAAACCTGCTTCATAATACAGCTCCCGTTTAGTTAGGGTTAGGCATGTTTCAAAGGAATTGATTGGTCAGTGGGCGGAGCTTTTATACAGGTCGATCTCTTTGCTCCATCTCAACCTGCAAGCTTCCTAGGACCAGAAACCCTGAACTAAACCTGACGTTACCCTGATAAGACTAAAACCTGCTTCGTTATACAGACCCCGGTGTCCACACTACTCAGGAGTTCTAGAGCAGCTAAAACAGAGAAGTTTGGAAATCCTGCTTTCCTTTTATTTTCCGGAGCATTGTTTTTGCATTGAGATATTTGGAAATGATGATCACAGCTGCTTGCAGGCTTTTCGGGTCTTTTCAGTCACGACGCAGCCTTTGCTGATTCGTCAAGGTTCAATCACGCGACCTCTCCCGTGAAACAACAACCGACATCAGCATCGCAAACTGGATAATCAATTACAAGCTTTTCGGTAACAGCTGTTCTGAATGGCCAGAGCTCCGGCTTGTTATTATAGACGGGGATTAAAACTAATACAGAGACAAAACATGTGTGTTGACAAATGGTTTAGTTGTACTTGTTAACAATAACAAGTAGAATGGACGTAGCCTTAGAACGCCAACCAACTATAAAGTGTGTTTATTAGTGTGGCACCTCATGTGTGTAGTTTACACATCCATAGTTTCAGGCGTTGTTGCTTTAGGAGGGAACTTGAGTGTTGAGTGATGTGAGCAGTGGTGAGGATCTTCACATCAGTCCCTCCTGTAACTGGAGTGTCAGCTCGCTCCCCTCCCGCTGCCAAGATGGCGACGATACTCTTGTCTCAGGAGTCAGGTGATTTATCGATGTGGCACCTTTTGCCGGCTGATCCTATTAGGGAGATAATCTCATTGTCACACACACACACTATGCCGTCCGCAGAGGCTGTAACATAACTACCACGTTGGAGCGAGGCCTACTGTACACACATCCGCGGATTTGGCAGCCCTCATTTGTCCAGGGAATAAAGCCTCGGGCTCCTTACACGAGATGTAAACTCCGATTCCTCTCTTACTTTTCCATTAAAAACACACAATTTGTCACTGAAACGACTTCACACTGGTTCAAATGATTTATCCTCTGGAACCCGGCTTTCTCTTCTCTTTCAGCGTATCTCTGGGAGTCCTCCGGCCAGAGTTCCAGCTGGCTGTCGCCCTCACGCCTGCGTCCTCCCGAGGTGGGATCCATCTACGACCTCAGTGACCCCCAGCAGCAGAACATCAGGCGGGGGGGCAGCACGCGCTCCCTCCAGCTGGACTCCAGAGTGGTGGGCTTCAGCGAGGACACGGGCCGGGGGGAGCCGGGGGAGGAGAGCGGGAGGAGGAGCTTCCAGTGGGAGAGGAATCAGTCGGGCGAGTGGGAGAGGAAGTGCATCCTGGACCGAGATGAGAGGAGGAGGCAGGAGGGGGACGGACAGAACACGGGCACCAGGAGCAGAGACGTGGGGGGGGGGCCGCCGGACCACCACAGAGAGGACAGCTGCGAAGGCGGCTCCTCGCCGGTTTACGAGGAGTACCGAGAGTTCAGCCACGACCCGGAGCAGCGGGAGGAGTCAGAGAGCCTGTACGACACTCTCCCCCCGACCAGGCGGGCCTACGAAGGATACCCGTCCAGCCCCCCCGGCCTCCACCTGCACCCGGCTCAGCTCCTGCCCCCCCTGAGGGCCTGGGATCTACAGACAGGGGAGCTGAGCGACTCGCAGGAGGAGGAGAACCGCGCCGGGCTGGACTCCGGGGGTCTGGCGGGGTCCGGGGACGAGCTGGAGAGACTTCTGAACCTGGTGTCGCTCCGAGCCCGGCGGGCCACGCGGACAAACCGGGCGTCCACCGGGTCGGAGCCCTCGGCCAGCTGGGACGGATTCAAATGAGAACACTAGGACTGTTCAAAACAAAAAAAAAAGATTTAATATTCCTTGTTATATTCCAGTGGCATCAACCCCCCGGTTCTGATTATTAAAGCTGACATTTATAAGACTGCACCATTGATCTGCCACCTAGAAATAATTAAAAGAGAATATTACCATATATACTTTTATTATCCCACATTATTACCCTGCTGTAAGCAAACGCTAATCCACCACCAATCCCCCCCCCCGGCTCTTTTATAAGCTGCAGGAAAAAAAGGGGGGGGGGTGTGTGTGCGTTCTCAGAACACCTCCACCTGTGAAGTATGAAGTAGAAATTGGCTGAGAATCAATGCTATTACATTTATTATTTATGGAACCGCTGGTGCTTGGCATTTATTAACAGTGAAATATGAAAGGAGCCAGTGAGTCTGTGTTGTAGATGAAAACAGTGTTGTGTACATTGTGTTGCTGTGCATTTCGCACATTGTTCTGCTGGATCACACACACACACACACACACACACACACACACACACACACACACACACATGCAACCAAACATGGTGTAGTAATTAAATGAATAAGTATTTGATAATTAAATGATTTAATAAGGACCCCTTGGTATTAGTTTGTGATAATCCTAGGACGTGGGCGACTGTTTCTCTCCCAGCATCTCAATTTAAATACGAAATGACTTAATTGCTTAATTGATGTGTGTGTCTGTGTGTGTCTGCGTGGGTGTGTGAGTGATCCAACAGATTAACGTGTTCGACCTTTGGAGAGATATTGTTATAACGGTGAATATGTCCCTGGTGTGTTGTTGCAGGTGAGCTTCAGCTCAGCGGAGACCACAGCAGATAAATAATCCCCCATAAAACATTTAATCCTATCAAGTCAGTCTCCTCACGCCTCTTATGTGTTTTTCTTTCCCCACCGACTGGAATCTGGCAGATTCGTTTAGCCGAGCTTACAGTCGCCGATGTCCCGTGAAGACACGAGGGCGTAGAGAGAGAAAAAGAATTCATGAAAAAAACGTCTTGTGGAATGTTAAGTGCATAAACTTCTCAGTGGAAGAGGTGAGGTTATATATAAATCATGTCAGATTATTTGAAAGAGGTGTCGTGATCGTGGCTTCGATTCCCTCGGCTCTATAGGCTGTCAACAGCTGAGTGGATTTTCAGTCTAATCTTCTCTTAATGTATTTTTCTTTTTGTTTACCCCAGGAACAGATTTCATTTCTGACCTGAATTGATGTTTTCAGATTATTGTGTTTTCCTCCTTTTTTACCTGTATGAGTTCATCTCTTGTCTTGACCCTGTAGGATCGCATCAAGCTGAATGTGCATCTGTACAAAGTTTCAAAAAGAGAAAACCTTCCCCAGCCTGGGTTTGTGCTTAAGTGATATAACAAGTTCGCTGCAGAGAATCCCAAATTAATGAAGCTTTAATTACCGAGCGTTTCGCGGAAGGTGACATTTCATAATCGCTTCATCTGCCTCCTCAAAAGGTGGCCGCTCATTAATTCTTGATTGGTGACAAAAGGTTGAAGGCAGCCGGCGCTCGGTCAGCGTGCTCCACGCCGGCGCTCCACACTTAACGAGAAGACGCAGCCGGGAACCTTTGCGGGTCTTGATTATTTCCTCTGCCCCCCCCCCCACACACACACACCCAACACTCCCATGGAGTTGACACCAACTTTTCTCCTTGTTATCATCAAACCCTCCACATCTAAAAACAGAAAGCATTCCCATGGCAACCAGACAATCCCCTTATTGTTTTTTTCAATTTCTCCGACACATGCAACACATTTTTGGCCAATTAAGGGGCATGGATGTGAATGTGTGTTTGTACCGTATGATGCCAAAATGCCACATACAGGATATTACAGTGGCGTTAGAAGTTTATTTATTACAAACACAAATGCAAAAAGACAAACTCCTTGTGGTGTTCACGACGTCGGACTTTGTGGGGACGAGTCGTGAGCTGTTGACATTTTCAGGAATCATGGAGGTCATGAAGTTGTCATTCTAGTTTTTGAAAACTTTATAACACCTTCCGCAGAAACTGAAAATGAAATCCATCAGTCTCAATTTTGCAGCCTGTGGTTACATCTGCGTTATGTTCTGCAGCGCGGCGTCAATGTTCCCGTCGCTAACTGTTCTCAGCGTGATGAAAACTTTCTGTTCACAGCCTGAGGGGAAAATCTGGTCAGGCCAGTCTACACTTAAGATGTAATGTTTGTGTATTGGAGGTGTGGAGGTACAGGTGCACTGTCACTAGGGTTCCGGGAATATTCAAAGTTGGAAACTTTCCATGCGAATTAACGGGAAATGTTGTGGGTAATTTATACTAACTGTATTTACTTGTCTGACAGACATACATATAAACATTTTGTTGTGTCATAGGCTGATTTGAGCCCTGAGGAAACTTTGGGCACTTGACTATATGCTTCTGAATCTTTGTGTCATTCTTAACATAGGTCTTTGCACAGTATTTGCAAATGTACACAGCCTTTCCTTCTACATTGGATGGGGTGAAATGTCAATTGATGGATAAATGTATGGAAATAGGCTAGATGAACAGATGAACAATCCTCAATCAGCATGCTAATATATTTTCCCCAGTAATATCATGGAAACTTACCTGACGTCCTTCACTCTACAGCAGGCCTCAATAGCCCTGCTGTAGTGTGAAGGATGCTGGGAGTTATCTGTGCATGTGATGGAAGAATGCACAGTGGAGGGTTGAAACTCAACGTGCAGTTTGTGCTCATTCCATACATCATTAAAATAGAGTTTTGAATGATGTTTTTATTGCTCAGCGTTTAATTTGCATAGTTTTTTTTTTTTCAAAATTCCCAAAATTCCCGAGCTTAATATTCCCGTGGAAAGTTTCCGAAAATTTACTGGAAACTTTCCGCCCCTTTGCAACCCTAGCTGTCACTCAAATCGACAAGCATCTGTATTAAAGTGGCGACCGGCTTGTCGAGGTTTTCACGAACCACGACTCACTTCACTCATTCGTCCACGACAGTCTGTTCCATCGTCAACATCCATTGTCGCTCACTTCTGTTGTGGGTGCGTTTCTGTCGTGTGGCTTTTTTGCATTTTCTGTTTTCTTTTTATTCCCGAGTGCGAGACGTCTCCGCTGCTGTAGAGAGACGAGTTGACACAAGCACTCGCCCACTCCTTAACTTATAATATGTGAGTGTGGTGCAGGCATGGACCGAGATAAGTCGGGTTTCAGTGGTGGCATGTACCCCCGAGTGTCTTAGGCAAGAAAAATTACCTTCAGCTTATTTGTAAATGTCAAGAATGTCTCAAGTCAGATTTAAAATGACTATTCGCAAAGTGTGGGGTTTTCTGATACCCCACCAGTCGCAGCAGCAGCTGAATTACCAGGACACTTTGTCAGAGTAAGCGTTACATCTTTGGAACTATAGATATCATTTTTGAGCGAAACACTTCATGTATGTTTTAGAGCATGCCAGTTTGTGTCAGTGCAAAAGATGGAAATAGCTCACAGTCAAATGTCGGGCCGGTTTGTTCCAGTTCTGTTCTCTCTCCCAGCAGGAACCGTGAACCATAAACCACTCAGACCAGTACACAGGGGCACGTCTCAAATCTCCTAGTTTTCCGGAGTCGAGGGAAAAATAAAAAATGCACTTAAGAAATTGACGAAACTTGTCACTGCGGGAAGGAGACATTTGCAAACTTCTGTTGCTAAACTTCACGGTCTAAAAATAATCAGCTTGTTTTTGCTCGGCGGAGTGATCACGACTCCTGATTTGAATGTCGGGTCTGTTGCGTCGCCCTGTCACAACAAGGCAACACGGAGAATAAGAGTTCTATCAATTAGCATAATGTGAGAAAGACGTCTCCAGTGATGGCAGCCAGAGGTCTGGAAACGGAGCAGGTGGCATGTCAGCTTCCTCTCGGTCTACCCATTCATTTATGCGGATTTAATGTGTGTCTGTGTGTCTGTGTGTGTGTCTGTGTGTGTGTCTGTGTGTGTGTCTGTGTGTGTGTCTGTGTGTGTGTGTGGTGATCCTGCCTTCGGTTTAGTTCCCCAGAGGGAGGAAAAGAGGAGTCATTACCCACAGGACATGCATCCTCACTGACGAAACCTCACATAACATCACTCCTGCCTGCAGCCATACATTTGGTGCACTCCCATATCACCGAGGAAGAAAATGCAAAGAGCTCACCACAGGTAGAAACAACATCCCGCTGTCTGGACAGAGGAGGAGGGGAAAGCAATTTATTCCTCCAGATTCATAGCTTATTAAATTATTCTGACAAGGATTATGTAACGTGTCCCAATAACTTCTAATAAGTTGGCACAGTTTCAGTTTCTCTGGCCATCCGGCTCGTTTAAAGAATCCTGAGCATGCTGGCTGTCCCGGCGACAGACACAGGGTCAAAGCAAAGGCAAAACGAGGGCGTGCGAGGGAGAGGGAGACAGAAAGAGAGAGAGAGAGGGGGGGGGGGGACAAAGTGACCGTTGTGTTTATTCATCATGCATCAGAGGAGCCTGATGAGGACCTGCCAGTCCCTTTAGCTCTGCTGGCTTTTCATTGGACCATCTGGCATTTACACCATAGAGTAAGCTAAGCCACTTAAAACCTCTCTCTGCCGCCTCACCCCTGTTGTTTGTTTTTCAACCAGCCCTCCGTCTTCTTTCGTTCATGCTCCATTTTTCACAATGCCTTTTTTTTTTTCCTCCAGATCTGGCTGTGTGGACGTGGTGCTGATGGGAAAGGGGATGGACAGAAGGATGAAGGGATGTTACATAATAGGAGGCAGGGAATGGAGGCATGAGAGATGAGAAGAGAAGTAGGAAAAGTGAGAGAGGGAGTGAGAAAAAGAGAGAGAGAGAGAGAGAGAGAGAGAGAGAGAGAGAGAGAGAGAGAGAGAGAGAGATTACCATTCCCTCGGTTCCTTGGTATTGAGGGGTGGCTGTGTGGGTGATTATGAATCCACGCTGTTCTCAGTAACACCAGGATTACACACCAAGCCAGGCCTAATCTATGTGTCTAACATCTGCCTCGGATGACACACACACACAGACACACACACACACACACACATATACGTGCATGTAAACATGATCATAACGGTTACCGATGCAGCCGGTGTCTCGAGTAATTTGATCACATGAATTATTCAGTGATACTTTTAGGGGCATAATCAGAAGCAAATGCCTACACTGCTGAAAGAGGCTGTACGGAGTGATGGAGGAGGGGCGGGAGGTGCAGATCGAGCGGGAAGGGGTCACGCCGTCCATGTATGACGTTTATGAATTCACATCAGAAAGCTGCCCTGAGCGGAGGAAGCTGTGCGCCAGCCCTCCACCCATCACCCACCCCCCTGCAGTGTCCACAGATTATTACTAAAGCAATCCTCTGACATATGCCTGCAAAACTGCAACGTGGGAGACGGAGCCCTCAGCCGCCCGCGCTCACGGCTTTATTGGAGTTTTTCTTGCACAATACAAGTGCGTAAATGTCAATGGATTATGTCGCATTAACGTGACATTATTGTATTTTTTTTTCAGGGTTCGAAAGATTTTTTTTTTCCCACGGACACTTTTTGCCGACTGCATAAAACACAGTCAGCACATTTACATTGATAACGATAGATTCCGATTGACTCTACAAAGAAGAAGACATTATTTTTGATAATTACAGGAGTTGCGAATAGAATATTGCATTTATATTCCCGCTATGATGAGTCATCACGTCCACTAAATCACTACGTCTGACATTTATCTGCCAGTTTTAAAATACCAACTATGGTATATCAATTTGGGTGTTTTCTTAATATTTGCACAAGCTCAAGCTCGTTTTCCATCTCGTTAGCACCCGGGGTATGTGTCAAGAAGCAGATGGTAATTAACGTACATGACAATGACTCACAATGCTGTGAGAACTCCAACAGGATGTAATAATGTGTTAAGCATGTTTTCACAACCAAGATCACAATTCTGCACATGACTCACTCAGAATTCTGCTTATTCTGAGTATGACCTTATTTGAGGTCAGGTAAACAGCAAAAGCCATGATAATGTCTTCAAAGGGTTAATATCAGAAGATTGGTGTCCATGTAAACGTATGAGAGATAAAAAGATCGGAGTCCTGTTATCTTGTCTGTGTTTATCTTACCTTCAAAAAGTCTTGTCCTGAATCCCGATGGGCTGATTTGACAGCGGCCGTCAGTGTTACTGCTGCCGGACTTTTATTTCATCGCTCCCAGCTTTGTTCTGATCTCTGCAATAAAAATTCCGCCTTTAACGCAGGTGAGAGACAGAATGATGGATCAGAAAGTGGAGGAGAAATCTGGCTTCATCTCGGGCCTCGGAGCTCAGCTCGTTATCTGCCTCAGCTCCGAGGAACCGGGGAGCCGTCGCCCTCAAGACTGCTGAGATCCGATTTTGGGTAAAAGAGAAAGGAGTTCTGCTGCATATTGGGCTTTAATCATCAGGGTTTGTTTTTGGCATTATGCTCGCCAGCACAATAAGCATCTTCATTTGCTGAAGGTGCGACAACTGTGAGACTTTTATATTGTCCTTGTTAAATTGTGTAACTTGTGGTTGTAACCTTTATAGTGGAGTGTGTCGCCAACTCACATCACGAAGGTGGAGACCACAAACCTCCAAATGAAAGTTTTGCTATTACACCTGAAGTATGTCATTAAATCACTTTAATAAAATCATTTTACTGCAGATGTACCACTGAGATCTGCAGCTATTACCTTTGTCCTAAAACTCTTTGACTGGCTGTTCCAAAAAGATAATTTATCGTCCAACTTCTCTTTGGGTTCATCCTATTTCCCCCCAATTAAATACATCATTCACAACCTTTTCAGACTTTTCATAAAATGGGTTGATGGATAAACCAATTGTCATACAGTGAATGTGATTTCTTATGATAATTAAAAACAATCTCTCACCCATAAAAAGCTTTGGGTACCTCCCAAATCCAGGAACATATGCAAAAGGTTTATGAACTTTTTTATCTTCACAAACTAACTTTTCTGCAGTTTAGTGATTTAAATGTTTTTCTTTTACACTTTTCTTTAAAAAGCTTCGTCAGTGATTTGCAGAAATAAATGTCAAATCATTCACATATATAGTTTAGAACAGCTGATTGAACTGGTAGTTGGAAGGAGCACAGTTTGGTCCTGGCACTCTGCAGCTCCTTCTCGGTCCATTGGAGCAGTCGTCTAATGAGGAGGTGCAATGACGGAGAAGGATCATCTGAAAATGGATTGTTATTAGTTGAATATAACTGAGAAGTGGTAAATGTGGTTTATTTACCAAAGTGTAACACAATGGTGGTAAATGTCTGCAGTAATCCTGGCAGCTCTGTGAGGATTGACTCTGGCACAGCAACACTTTCATCCCAGCGCCATGTGGATCACTGGCATGAGGAGCGAGAGATTCATCCTCTGAGGAACACAAACGTCTTTGTCTTGTGATCTTGCAATCTGTCACTGAGAGACATTTTGCAGGATGAGTGAAAACACTGACCAGCTGGTGGCGCTAGCGCGGAGGTAGGGAACCGCCAGCGACTCTGAAATACAACTGCAGTTATTTGTTTCTGCATAGCATAGTCCAAAAAGTGATGTTATGAAAATTCTAATTTCCCTTGAGACATAAAAGTTTTCTCATCATTGTGCTATAAAGGAAAATAAAAGTTGTTGTGATCATTTTTAAATGTCAAAAACGGCCATTGAGGAAAAATGAGGGAATCCTTCATGTCAGGATTCATCCTCTGAGGACCATGACAATCTATTGGATAGTTGTGGAGCTGCGGTGGTGAATGCAATATTTTCACACTGTTACTGAAAACACATGCTCCAAACAAAACACGGTAAATTATTGCCAACAATTCTCACACAGAATTGAAAAGTACCAGAATTTCACTTTTGCTGTAATAAACTGCAATATTTTCAAAAGCTGTTTCCTCGCTGAGTCCCATTCAACACGGCATCATCTTTCTCCTCCAAACCTGTTCCTCATCTCAATAAGATGCGACACTGAAAGATTAGATGCCTCTGTGTCCATGACTGCAATACAAATAAGTTTTTTTTTCATTTTTATATTTCCAAAGACACTCTCCAAAAAGGGAAGAGAACTATCCCCACAGTATTGCAGAGCTTTTTTTTCCTTTATCTTCTTTTTGCAGTTTATTCTCCAGACATTTTGTTGTTTGTTGGTACCATCTGGTGATTTCAACTAAACTCTCAGCGGAACGACGGCTCTGAGAGGGTTGGCCAACAAAGACTGCACCATCAATTATGATTAAAAAAGAATATCTTTTCCCCTTTAGAGGTACGGCTGAAGCACAGCAGAGGCACGTGGAGCCACCGGGTTCTGGTGGAGGACGCTGTCGGCTTTTCATTTCCACAGGAACGTGCTCGAGTTCTTAAAGATTGTCAAAGGTTCTTTCGGAGCAGACACACACAGGGAGTCTGTGAAGCATAGCATAAGCTTTGTCATTTTTCAACTAGCAGATTTATGTTTAGTTTTCTTTGTGCCATCAGTGCAGTGTTTTTCTGAAAGTGTGAGGTTTTTAAGAATTCGCTCAGTGTCTGTCCCTGCTACTGAGATTATTTCAAACTGTGTGTGTGTGTGTGTGTGTGTGTGTTTGTCACTGTGTGCGTCAGTGTGTGGCTGTGTGTGACCTTACAGCCACAACTGTCTGTCTCTTTGGTCATCACATCAGGGCCTGTGGAACATATCACCCTGCTCTGAGGCTGACACCGGGCCGCTCTAATCTGTTCCCACTGCTGCTGGGCTCCGGGGCGATCCGCTGCAGCCAGGCGACCATGCAGCAGTGAGGAGGCGCTGGCCTCAATGTGTCACCAGCGGCACTGACGCTATCGATGACATATGAAATCCTATGGATCTGATGGAGAGTTCGAATGCATCATTGCCACCAGTTACCCTCATCAAGATGAATGGGATTTAGACTTCCACCTCCACTCGCTCTGAGTGCACAAAGTGAATCATAGTCCGGAGCCCAGAACCTGCTCCGAGGTGGAGGCCTGCACGCGGCTCAATGAATAGTGCATCACGCTCACAGATGAAATGTTCCCAGGGTATCATCTTGAATGTGTGTGTTTTTAAAGATTAATGCATGAAGACGAGTCCTTTAATAATAATACTTTTATTTATACATTATTTAAATCTAATAGCAAACAAAAGGGGATAAAAGTAACATAATTAATAACTAAAAACAATCAAGTAAAAGCCATTCGGTAAATGTAAGTTTTGAGGGATGATTTAATCACTTCCATTCTAATTGTATTTCAGAGCTCCGTGTAAAAACAAATGGACATTAGCTCCAAGGCCGCGGCTAACTTAAGCTTGTTTACAGTATTTTGTCTGTATTTCCCAGAGTTCATTCTGTGTCTCTCTCTCTCTCTCTCTCTCTCTCTCTCTCGCTCTCTCTGTCTGTCTGTCCGTCCGTCCGTCCCTCTCTCTCTCTCTCTCTCTCTCTCTCTCTCTCTCTCTCTCTCTCTCTCTCTCTCTCTCTCTCTCTCTCTCTCTCTCTCTCTCCCTCTCTCTCGCATGCACACAATTGAAGCTGACACTCTGCATGCACTTACTCGACTCTGCGAATTCATTCCATTTATTCAATTTCTGGAAAACGTCTCCAGGCTCAACCCTCTGTTGTCTCACGACCACCCAGGGGGTCCCAAGCCCTAGATTGGGAACCAGTGAAACCCCAGCAGCATTACAATTACCCAGTCGAGTTGGAATGGAAGCATGAATCACTGTATTTGAAGGTTTTAACGCTTTAAGGTTTTAAAATCATGTCCATTAAAGTTATACTTTGGTTTATTGATCAATTCTCACTTATTTATCAGTTGACGATGCTCAAACTGCACATTTTCCTGGTGTCATTATAGATCACAGGTTCCACAATCATTTCCTCCAATGGTCCACTGGGTCAAACCAAAATACCAACATCTCTCTCTCTCTCTCTCTCTCTCTCTCTCTCTCTCTCTCTCTCTCTCTCTCTCTCTCTCTCTCTCTCTCTCTCTCTCTCTCTCTCTCTCTCTCTCTCTCTCTCTCTCTCTCTCTCTCTCTCTCTGGCATTACATGCACACAATTGAAGCTGACACTCTGCATGCACTTACTCGACTACTACGATCATTCCATTTATTCAATTTCTGGAAAACGTCTCAAGGCTCAACCCTCTGTTGTCTCCCGACCACCCGGGGGGTCCCGAGCCCTAGATTGGGAACCAGTGAAACCCAGCAGCATTACAATAACCCAGTCCAGGTGGAATAGAAGCATAAATCACTGTATTTTAAGGTTTTAACGAACCCCTAAAATTAAAAAATGGAACAGAATTGGATCCAACACCTCAGGAAGACCGGTGTTATTGTATTTCAGGCCTCGTTGTAAAAACAAATGGACATTAGCTCATAGGCCGCGGCTAACTTTGGCTTGTTTACAGTATTTTGTCTGTATTTCCCAGAGTTCATTCAGTCTCTCTCTCTCTCTCTCTCTCTCTTGCACACAATTGAAGCTGACACTCTGCATGCACTTACTCGACTACTCCGATTTCATTCCATTTATTCAATTTCTGAAAAACGTCTCAAGGCTCAACCCTCTGTTGTCTCACGACCACCCAGGGGGTCCCAAGCCCTAGATTGGGAACCAGTGAAACCCCAGCAGCATTACAATTACCCAGTCAAGGTGGAATAGAAGCATACATCACTGTATTTGAAGGTTTTAACGCTTTAAGGTTTTAAAATCATGTCCATTAAAGTTATACTTTGGTTTATTGATCAATTCTCACTTATTTATCAGTTGACGTTCGTCAAACTGCACATTTTCCTGGTGTCGTTATAGATCACAGGTTCCACAATCATTTCCTCCAATGGTCCACTGGGTCAAACCAAAATACCAACATCTCTCTCTCTCTCTCTCTCTCTCTGGCATTACATGCACACAACTGAAGCTGACACTCTGCATGCACTTACTCGACTCCTGCAAATTCATTCCATTTATTCAATTTCTGGAAAACGTCTCAAGGCTCAACCCTCTGTTGTCTCACGACCACCCAGGGGGTCCCGAGCCCTAGATTGGGAACCAGTAAAACCCCAGCAGCATTACAATAACCCAGTCGAGGTGGAATAGAAGCATAAATCACTGTTTTTGAGGGTTTGAATGGAACAGAATTGGATCCAACATCTCAGGACGACCGGTGTGTGTTATTGTTGTGCTTCATTCATTCTCAAGATGTCCCCCCCTGCGTGTGAGGAGACACAAGTCCCGGACCCACCACCGTGTGGACAATTAAAGCCCCTCGGAGCGTGGAGCTGAGATCAGACACAGATTGTGGTGGAGTCACGCTGGGAGAAGGCACTGGGACATCGGGGGAAGTCGTTGTTTTTCACGCAGACCTCGACGCTGGAGCTGGCTGGTGGGAGATGAGAAAGTCGGAAACAGTGAGAGGAGAGGGGAGGAGAGGAGGATGGGAGGGAGGGAGGGAGGAGGGAGAAGCAGAAGTCAGAGGTGTGTGAGTGTTGTTGGTGAGAGGCTGATTCTCCTCCACCCCCCGCTGCGCGCCTGACGCCACGCAGAGGAAGCTCGTCTCCACCGGCTCCAGAGGAGAAGCAGCTCCTGGTTCGGAGGAGAGCAAATGGAATCTGAAAGGGCTCCCGCAGCGGAGGGATGATTTGACATTTAAAAAAAAAAAAACAAGGGAATAGCCGTCTGCTTCTTTTTTTGTTTTTTTATTTCTCTCCATCCCTCTCCAACGTGGGCGCATGCGGACTGATGGGAGCTGGAGATGCAAGGGACGCGTCGAGAGGATGGAGACTTGATGTGTGATACTGGTCTGCACCTTCTTCTATGGAACATGCTCTAAGGGACAAATAACCACATCTTCCTCACCCGGGAGGAGGAGGAGGAAGAGGAGGAGAGGAGGAGGAGGAGTGGCACCGCCGCGTGTCCGATCCTTGCGTGTCACATCACATGGATGGATGACTTTTACGCGGAGGATAATAAAGCCAATAGTCCATGTAACTTCATGTAGGTCACATATCAAGTGACTCGAATTGGCTTCAAGTTGCGGATCTGCCTGCTGGAGCTCGGGGAGGCTCCCAGGTGATCTCCATGATCCGTCCAGGACGCACCGGAGCCGGCTGGACCTGCGGGACGTGAACTGGGACAGCTGGGACTCGAGCAGCTGGGACCCGAGCAGCTGGGACCCGGGCCAGTGGAGGCTGTGGTGGACCAGTGGGACTCGGGCCAGTGATGCCGGACACATTCACTCTCATAAGGAACCGGACAGAGCCTCGGCTGGGGCCGCTGGAGCGCACACTGGCCCCGGAGGGCAGCGCCCGCCCCGCCTGGGTCATCGCCATCCTGGCCAGTGTGCTGATCTTCACCACGGTGGTGGACGTGCTGGGGAACCTGCTGGTGATCATCTCGGTGTTCAGGAACCGCAAGCTGAGGAACGCGGGTAGGAGCTGCTGTGCCCTGGCAATGATGTAGCTGGAAGATTGATGATTAGAGATCACAACCTATAACTCCTATTTTGTGGAAAGGGGAATTTTTCTGTTTAATTTCCACATTTGGAATTTTCATTATAATGTTTTTTCACGTTTGTTTTACTTCCATATTCTTCCTATAAGCTGCTTCTTCACATTTCATATTCGGAGCTGCTGTGCCTTTGCAATGATGTAGCTTGAAGATTGATGATTAGAGATCACAACCTATTATTACTCGTATTTTGTGGAAAGGGGAATTTTTCTGTTTAATTTCCACATGTGCTTTACTTATAATTTTCATTATAATGTTTGACACGTTTGTTCTACTTCCATATTCTTCCTATAAGCTGCTTCTTCACATTTCATATTCGGACCTTTGTTCACACTTTGCCCTGAGTCACCTCATCAGCAACTAAACCTATCGCCAAGCAACTTTGTGCATTTTGAGCAGCTTTCAAGTGAATATGGTTTCGACTAAATGTTGGATTATTGTGTCAACTTGCTCCTGTCAGCCGTCCTCCTACATAGATGCAAGCTTCTTCTTGCACTGTGGGCATGTGAAGGACATCTTGAAAGAACACATGGCTGCTGGTGGACCTGCTGACAGATGATAGTATCTTTAGTGTGTTGGAGGCTCGTTGCTCTTGGTCTTCACAGATTCATCCGACCACAGTCACAGCTTGATAGATCCCATTAGAACACCATGGTCTTCTCTTGTTTCTGGTGAACGTTCCCACTGACTCACACCTGCTGGTTCATTGGTGCAGGTGAGTCCCGTTGATGAACCCATTCAGAAGCGGATGTGTGAAATTACCCAGGAGGCTTCCTGCAGCGACAGTGAAGCATGAAGTCGAATCCAAAAAAACATGGAAGTGCTCTTTCACAGAACCGTCGCTTCAGGTGAAAAGGAAAAAGGAAACTACTCCTGGGGTTGTAAATCAACTCTCTCCTGATTAAACATTAAAGCCTTTCAGGGAAACGTTATTGGTTTAGTGCTTCAATTCAGCCCTCATGGATTTTATATATATACTGCCAAATTATTGAATTAATTCTCCCCCTGATTTTTAAGAAAGTGCTTGAGATTGTAACTTCTCAGGATGGATGTGTTTTGCATTGAACTTTGCTGACTGGCTATTTTTAGGCTTTTTCAGACAATAATTAGGCCAGGAAACATGCATTTATTAGCATTTTCTGTCAAATCAGGATGCATCCGGAATTCTCTCTCCCTTATTAGCAGCAGTGTAAAATTCCCTCAGGACAAACCAAAACAACTGCAATCTTTCATCTGAGGACATTATGAACCATCCCTTCTATTTGTTCTCACAGGGAAAACGTTTTTTCTCCTGTTATTTAGACGGAATCCAGTCGTGGACGAGCAGCGTGATCGCTGCTTCAGGAACACTCCCACATTCTGCACCCTACGTCGAGTGGGCTTACTTTTATTTATTTTTAAACTAAGGTTTAGGTAAGGTTCAGTTTTTCCACAGCTCTGAACCACCTTGAACCAAGCTTATTTATTTATTGAAGCTGGTAAGAAATGGAATTCACGAAGTTTAGAAGGAAAGAATGAGTTTCTAAGTTGGGAGCAATGTGTCAAGTGTGATTCCTTTAGTGTGCACTAAAATCTACAAAGTTCCTTTTCATCAGTATCTGTCTGCCAGCGCCCGGATTTATTTCATCTCCAGTGGAAATAACAGAGAATAAGCGTTATTAAGAAACATAGTTGGCTGTTTTAACCAGAGAGCACGCTTTTCATTTCCAGTCCTGCATAAAGACGAGTGAAGCCTTCGGAGCACGTACACTAGAGTGAGAGCACACGGCTACATGACCTCTGTGGGAAATCCAACAACTGTGGCAGGTTTTGTCTTGCACCGCACGCAATGATACTCTTCCACTGAAGTCATTACGTTGGATAAGATCATACTCTGTACCGTGATCACGTTTCCCGCTTTGGTTAAAACACGCTTGTGCGTTCACAGAGCCTGATTCAAGTGGCTTTTGTGCTTTGAAGAGGAAACGCTTGTGGCGTGGCTATTGGAGAAAAGGGTGATAATGTTGATTTACTTTTTTCCTGAATTAGAGCCGTTAGAAGAACCAAAGTGCTTAACAGTAAATTTCCGCCTTCCAGAATAGTATACATGTCTGCACAGAGACATGAGTTATCTTTAATTTAATCACGTCTACAGTTTGCCCCACAGAGGAACTAATAGACCAGATAAGTGACCAGATTAATTTGACAGCTTAATTACAAATCTTTGAGGTATTCTCAGTTAAGTTACGGATCATCCCTTCCTGTATCTATATATCTATCGATTTCCTTTAGTGGACACTATCAGGGAGAAGAGTGGCCCTTAAACATATACTGCCATTCCTATTGTGCGTTTCTGCCTTGAGGCTGATCTCTCCCAACTCAAACTGCCCACTCAGCGGTTCAGGAGCCACGCTGAACCCACAGCCTTGAACTCAGAGGACGGCTGCTGTAGATTGAAACAACCCACTCAACAGTTTGGGAAAAAACAGCAAACACTTGACTTGACAGCAGTGTGTGAACAGTGACAGTGTGAGCGGAGGGTGATGGCGTATTTACCCACTACTGCTGTCCTAGCTTTGCATAAGTCCCTGCTACGGCGGAGCCAGGGAAGTGAACTGCTGCCGCCGAAATATTTCATCAGATGCTGGGTTTATGGGTGATGACTAACTCGGCTTATTCTCACCTACCCACAATGGAGATTCATGCAAACTCTTCACCGTCGTAAATATAACGGCGTGCTGGTCACATAACTGAGCTGAATTAGGATTTCACATTATGTTCCTGCCCTCCTCCCCTTTCGCTGTCTTTTCAAAGAACTCTCTCTTAATTTGAACAATCTCGCTGCCTCATCATGTGCTATTGTACAGCGCCGAGCAGCCCGACGCACATGAGCCGTGAGTCCATTGAAATCTCAAGACAAAGGCTTTGACAGGTGCGTGGCTGCCATGCAAAAACCACAAAAAAGCACATGCAGCAAAGTACAGGGCCATATATAGACATATCTAATTGTGATATTGTGCTTTCATGTGCAAAAACAAAAATTGTGTGTATGGCTGTGTCACAATCAGCCGGTACAAGGGGTGCAGGGCGGAGGTTTCCGTCCCCTGAGATTTGTCTTTGAAGGAGCTTAGGTGTTGCAAGCCTTCAAAGAGAGTTAGACAGGATCACACATTACGGAGACTCTCTTCAAAGAGACTTTATATACATGATATCAGCCCCCCCCCCCCCTTCCCCTTCCCAGCTCTCATTCCCTCTCCAGGTATTTTTCTCTAAAGCCTTGCTACAAATATAATGAATAAAATAAAAAAAACCGTCCTCACCAAATCAAATGTGCTGCCTCTGTTCCTGGTGCTGAAACCAGTCTCTTCACATGACTCTCTCCAAGGTCCTGAAGCAATCAACCCAAGGGCTGCTTTTCACAATTTGTCACATCAGCACATTTCGAACCGGCCGCAACACCAAACCATCATCCGTGCACCGGCCCATTTAATCAATAACAACTCAAAAGCTGAGGGGCCGCTCATGTAAAGACGCGTCGCAGCATGAATCTCACACAAACCCAGCGACAGCAGAGGATCTTTTCCAATCTCTGAGTCTGAGTGGTCGAACATTCCTGCTCTGCACTGTGGTAGTAAAGTGAATCAATTTCGATTTTTCCCTTTGAGGAGAGAAAGTGAAACCATTTAGAGAGTGACCAGTTTGCTCCGGTGTGTCCAGGTGAGACCGGATGAGACCGGATGAGACGAGCAGGCTCACGTCCAGTTCCATCAGAGCTGAGAACAGGTTTCTCTTGAGAAGCCATTCGGTTATTTCCCCGGATGTCGTGTTTCATCACGCTGTTGCCTTTGGGAAGGTAACTTTATTTTAATGCCAATGTGTTTGTGACAGTGATCTACGACAACACTGCCTCTATTTATTCCTATTTTTTACATATAGAAATATCTCACCATGTTCCACAAGAGAAAAACGAATAAACTCTGTATATGCTGAAAGTAAATCTAACAGACAGGGTAGATTTACTTCGGAGCAGCAATAACAGTTACTGTATTTCAGAGTCAATCCAGCTGAAATCCCCCAAAAAGACAAACTTTTATTTCCACCTAGTGCGCGTCTGTTGGTGAAGCTGTGAGTCGAGGTATCTTGTGACAGAACAACACAACAGTACAGTTGTGTTGAAATGAGCACTTGTCACTGAAGCCCGGCTAAGCTGAGTTGTCAGCGATGAACGCAGCAGCTGCATATTGAGCAAACTGTATTCTCCTGTTCTCGGTTGCATTGGCTTCCTTCACGGCCCTGGGGGGGGGGGGACATGTTGATGGGCCCCCTGTTGACCCTCACTGTGAATGGCAGTTCTCCAGACACCCCGAAACCACACAGTACACGAGATGTGAAAATAGCAACAGTTTTGAGAGTCGATTTCAAAATATTTGAGATGTGATACGTGAGTTTTCAGCAAACTGAGTTTTTCAGTAAACTTGCCTGATATTTGATATTTGATGTGGGTGTGGTTGCATACGTCTTCAGCAACTGATTCATGGTTTGAATCATGACCATTAACTGTAAGTAATTCTTGTAGTCTCTCCTAGTTGAGTTGTGTTTATATAATATGGAGCGGTGCCCACTTGACCTGGTTGATAATCCAGTTCTTGTTCCACTGTTTCGACCTCAACTTGAAAACTGCAAAGTTCAGAATTCTTTGTACAAGGAAAGTTCTCCAGACACCGACACAAAGAGCTGAAACACTCAAATCAAGCCTCAGCCTTCGCATTTGTTATCTAACCTTAAAAAATGATAGTAGGTTGCAGGCTACTAGGTCAAGTTTGAACGAGGGGGGACCCACGCGTGCTCAGCAGGTTGCGTGGGCCCCCCCACGTACGGAAGCTTGAGTCACGGCATCAAACACTGAATGAAACAGAGTTAAAACGCATCAGAATAAGATTCAGGAAATTACACAATGTCAAACGTCATCGTATTTAATTTTAAAATACTCGCATCCTGTAGCAAAAGTCTGTTGCTCCACCTTCACCCACGAAACAAGCTTCCGCAGTGTTTAAGGACCTGATCATCCACCTCTCTGTTTGCCAGCCACGCTCTGACTCTGGATTCCTCACCTGCTTCTGAACTAAAGGAACTGATTCGGACCTGTACAACTGTGTTAGAGTGACAACTAAAATCTCTGTTAAGCCCATCTTTTAATTTTTGTATAACATCTCTGGCCTCAGTTCTTGTGTTTCTCCATTTGAGTCCAGCCGCTCTACCAGTAATGGACTGGACATGATGGTGAAACAACCTCACAGCAATGTAGCACCTGTCGGAATAATAAAACACACACCTGACAGAATAATAAAACTTACAGCTGTCGGAGTAATCAAACATACGCCTGACTGAATAATCACAATAATGAAAGCATAGAACAGAGAGTCTGGATGAATCATAAAACGAAGAGAGGCCTATTTCTATTTAGAAAGAATTCCATCGAAACTCTGAGTTAAACCGAAGCTAGAACAAAGTCTATCGGTTTCAAAGCGTGACCAACAACCGTGTGATAGTCATAGTCAGAGATATAAGCTGCTCAAATAGCATCACCTGATCTCAAAGACTCTATAATGATGAGTTCATTTCTAAAAGCACAAAAACCGCAGTATCTCAATCTGTCCCATCGACCAGGAGCTTCTCCACGTCCGTGTCCGATCGGGTTTGATTCTGTGATTAATCCGTTCATCACCGGCCCTTACAGGTGAGGATACGGCTTGTGACAGCTGCTGTTGACAACCGAGGAGGCAGATTTATTCTCCATCTAACATCAGCGCCAGCGTTACAAATGGGTTTAGAGTTTCTGTAGGTAAATAGTGTTATTGGGAGCAAAAATCTGCAAATAAGTTTGCATGCGTGACTGATGAGAAGTGAAGAAGGTGAGAGGGAGAGAGAAATTGAATTGCTGTTTAGCATTATCGGCTTTTTAGATTATTCACACCGTTCCTTGGTTTATCTTTCACAACTTTACATTTTAAGGCATTCCGCTTTCCAAGAGCATCATGAGACTTTCATCCTGCTGAGGTTTTGCTACAAACTATTAGAGACAAATTTGAAAAGCAACAAAACCACATCAAATATACTGGAAAGAAGGTGGAAAAAAACTGGTTTGAGACGCAGGGTGCATACAAATAGTAGGAAGGTAATTTTAAAAGTTTCTGTTTCTCTTTTGGATATAAATAACATGTCAACCCTGGTTTCAGTGGTTTAAAAACACTGTGGATTACACCTGTTATTCCAGCATCACTTACATCGAATAACCTTCTGACTAACCGTAACCCATTTGTCCTGGGAGATCACATGACAAGTGGACAGTGGTAAAATCGAAAAACTGAATGTGTCTCCTCCTGTGAGCTCTTGTGATCGGATCTCACTTCTGTCCTTTATACGTTAATTATCACGTACATCAATAGTGTTGAGTGGAAGAGATAGAGAGAAAGATAGCGAGCAGAGTCAGGAGGCACTGAGTGAATGAATGTGTGCAACTATTGACAAAGATATTACTAATGTACTACTACTAATGGCTACTTAAGAAATCAATGCATGGAAACTGAGAAGCGTAAATATAGGTTTAAATCGTAGTGGGTCAGAGACATTAGGCGAGCAGGTGGTCCTTCATATGGCCCAGGACAATATTGAAAATACACAGTGAAAGAATGTGGCCACGAACATACAAAACCACCTCAGAAAGGGGTTTGAGCAGATCTCAGGACTCATGCAGGATCCATTTGGATGCATTGACCACTTTGATAGATTCATAGTTTGGTAGAAATTCCCTGATCCTGATCTGGAATCTTATCAGCACTTAGGGCTTAGAATGGATATTAATATTCTGCTCATTACTTTTAAAACATAGTTATGCTCCTAATTTCCATCGTGACGCAGTAGGCATCCTCAGATCCTTGACTCTTCCTGGACTCACCCTTAATTTATGCTCTTGACGAAGGTCTTTTGCCACGGGGGCCACTGGGGTGTTTGATTTTAATTCATTAAAATCAAAACAGGACATGGGCCAACTGAACAGGTTGTCAGATCAGACCTTTTGGATTTTGAATCCTGAGGAGTTTTCTCAGCTTTTGGATGCACGGCAGGCTGGTACCACGCACCGCTCTGGAACCTTCTTTATGTGCATAACAGAGGAGAAGGAGAAAAGGCAGCAGTGGGGAGAAGTGAGGAGATCACAGTGCAAGAGGAATGGAAATGGAAAGTGTTAAGCTGTAGATCAAAAAGAAAAAAGAGGAAGAGATTAGACACAGGGGCTCTGTTGCCACTTTGATTCGACTTCATCGATTTATTTTGATATTGAATCCTTTGGAATTGCGCATTGAAAATTGAATTTGACATCTCGTTATACATCCCATTGTGGCAACGAACTGACCACTCCGGTTTCATTATGAGGTTTTGTGTAGAATCCATAGGGGAGCAGAGTTTCCACTGATCTATAATGCATGCGAGGAGAGCGTCTGTGAGGCTTTGGGGGATTTTCTGTATATGCTGAGGGTTTGCCATATAATTCTTTCATCATCTGGTCTTACTGTTTTTCTTTTTTTTGTCCTGCTCACTGAGTATTTAGGCAGACGTGAAGGTCGGACATGACTGCTGGGGATGATTCCAGCAGGTTTAAGTGCTCAGAGAGTCTACTTCTGCCTGAACTGTGCCCAGACGCTGTCCCGTATCATCTGGCTGAAGCATGACTGCTGTAATTCCTTCAAATGAAGACAGCTGGAGAAAGAAAACAGGAGGAGCTCCGACCGGCACAGGCGGAGAGTAGCAAGGGTATATAGAGAAAGACGCAGAAGGAATGGGTTGGAAGGAGTTCAAAAAGGGGGAAAATGTCCAGGATGCAGGCGATAGAATAGAGGAAGACGGCCCAACATTTAGATAATAGAGGGAAAGGACAGAAATCCCACACGATGAGAAAGAGGAGAGTGATGCTGCTTTTTAAAGGGAAGAGGCACAGCCAGGACAATGTAAGAACTACTGTCATGTGTCATCAGAATCACCCAGTTGTTATCAGTACGCTAGTGCCAAGACGGGGGGATGATTCAGCAGCACAAGTTTGCACATATGAGTGCACACACGCACACACACACACACAGCAACTGACAGAACAATTTTCTTTAATCTCAATAACAATCAACACGATAGATTGAACGGAATTTAATCTGCAAAGCAAGCGATCAGCAATTCCATCCCTTTATTCTTTATCAAATCCCGTATTGCCTCACATGCCCTCCCCACCACCACCACCACCACCTCCCCGTATCCATAATGAATGCATTGTGATAATTTGAAGTGCATTATGTAACAGTTTCTGAAAACCCTCCGGCTGCAGTGGGTGAAGAGGTGGAGGAAGCGAGGGATTTACTGCAAGAGAAAGAGAATGAAACGGAGGAGGGAGGTGAAATGTAGAAGATGTGGGGAAATCAAGGCCAATCTAGGATGAGAAAAATGAGAATGGGATGAGGGAGAGGAGAGGAGGGAGGGAGGGAGGGAGGGAGGGAGGGAGGGAGGGAGGGAGGGAGGTGTTGCATGGATGTGCTGGAGTGAAGTCATGCAAACAGAACCGCAAACACACAAACAGCACGTTTGATTCGGGCAGATGCAGAGAGACAGTGAGGCAGAAGGAAAGCTTCATCCTGGACAAAGGCTGCAAATGTGTGTTGCGGATTTAGAGGGCAAATGTGAAAAGCATAATCCGAAAATATGAAAAGCATATGAGAAGTTATTTCAAATTTAATCTATTTTGTGTTCAGATGGCAGATTAACTTTGATGGTGATTTTTTTAAACTGTTTCCTGCAAGTTCAAACGTAACAACTCTCACAGCACGACCGGAATCGTCTCACAAAGCCAAATAAATCACAACAAAATGCACAAATAATATCTATAACGTCTTTCTTAATATCAGTAGGATATTGAAAGATACACTTTGATGCATCGTAGTCGAGCTCTGCTCAAATCATTCAAGTGTTGTGTCAGTATTTGTGAGTCTGAGTGTTTCAATTCACAGAAAAGTGTTTGGTTTCCATTCAGCTAGTTTTATCTTTATTTAAGAGATTTAATTTGTCCTTTCAGGAGAAAAAACATTGATTGAAAACCAATGTGCGAAAAAATAATCTGACTGATTTAAAATACACTGAATTTAATACTTAACCAGATCATATTGATTTTAGTATTTCAGTATTTCAAACTTGAAGCTCTCCAAGTCAAAAGGGAAATCACCTTATTTCCTACATGAATACATTTTCCCTCACTTTCACTAGTGGAAACTTCTTCGTGTCTAGTTTGACTGTATCAGAATCAGAATCAGAAAGGATTTATTGCCAACTAGGTTTACACCTACCTGGAATTTTCTTTACTTTCTGTACTTCCCATAAGAAATAAATAACTGTATATTAACCAAATATATATACAAGACATAAAAGTTAAATAAAGAGTAAAATGCAAAAACCAAGATATAAAAAGTGAAATAAAAAGTAAAATGCAAAGCAGGAGAGAAATGGGGATGTGCAATATGAAAATATACTGTTATGTTATGTGTGTTAATGTAACACAGAATTGACACGTGGGTGCAGGATAAGAGTCCAAGTCAGGTGGGGGTTATTTTAATTAATCTGGAAAAGCTCATCAGACACATCACGTGCAGACTCAAATGAAACTCTACCTCATTTGTTCCTGTGTTTCCCAGACTCCCACTCAGAGCCCTGTGCTTCCAGCCCTGGAATAACTTGGCAGAGCCGACAGACTCAAAACGCTGTGCATCGTAAATGCCAAATGTTCTGATCAAACGCAGAATGCCCAGAGAAACCGAAGCCCTTCAAAGACTGCTGACGGTCAACTGGGTCCATTTCTGCTCGTTATGACGTGGAAAGATGTTGCATAACGGAGAATGACGCATGGAAAAAAATTGTTTTGGTGGTTCATAATCAATAATGTCGATAGTCATTTCTTCATATGTGCCGGGCTGCTTTAATCTCGACTTTTTTTACTTTCCCAATGTTCACGGTTGTAATGACGAGCTAAGACAAGCTTTCTGATTTAATCATCTGCTTTGCTTCACAGTTCAGTGTGCACTTCAAAGGTCAATCTCCCAGGACTAAACAGACTTAATGTCGGCCTGCTGCACTCGCTGGAGGAGCCAGTCAGCCACAGAATCGCAGGATAATGTGGGTCCAGCGTGGAAATTCATCAAAATAAACGAATGGCAGACACAGTGTAACACATATCTCAGAATCTAGTAACCTCCTCACCACAGCCCGAGCTGGAGAGTTTGTTATATAGCTAATATTTGACATCTTTGCATTTGCTTAGTCAGAAAGCATATCTCCTTTGCACGACCCTCTGTTTTAGATTTAGACTTCCCATCTGGATGTTAAACTACAATATAGCCTGCGAGTTTAGAGGGAGATTGAGGTGAATCTCCTGCTAAACCTCACAGCCCGGTTGACTTGGCAGCACAGGCTCCGTCAGACTGAGCAGAATGGGATTGTTAATGTGAATGAATGAAGGGGGAAAGCAGACGAGGTGCCGAGCATTCTAAATGTGGGGGGGAGTGTTTGGGGAGAAGTGAGGGTAACGGAGGGCTCGGCTCGCCTGAGGCAAAGTGAATTGTTCATGGAGTTCATCTTGGCAGACGACAACACCACCAAGTTGTTCGTCTCCTCGTGACGCCCCACTGGCACTTTCCTCACACTGTAAGTAGTTCACTGTACAAGACGCTCTGTGCAAGGTTCCATCTGGTTTGAGAAGCAGCTGGAGCTGGATTAACCGTCTCGCCAAAAGATAAACAGTCGGCAGCAATATCTCTGTTTCCCCTTGAAGCCTTCGAGAATCTGACCAATAACTTGCCTCTCTTACTCAACAGAGAGACAGACAGACATGGTCTAGTCCTATAAAACTCACCAGGGGGAAACAAATGGCAGAACTCGTTGCTATCACGCATCTGTTGATATATAACATAACAGTGATGTTGTATTATTTCTGTAATGCACACTAGTAGAGGGTTTTATTATCTTAAGAATAATGTCAACAGTATTTATCCTGTATTATAAAAGAGTCTTAGAGGCCGGCTGGACAAGTTATACAAGTTATTCAGATGATGCCAGACAGGCTGTTACTTTCTATTGGAGGGGATCATGGTCCGAGGCGTCTTTCACACCTGCTGTTTCTTAAAACACTATGTTTATCATCCAACCTCTGGGACCACGATCGATATCTGTGGGTTTCCGGTGCAGGCAGCAGATCTCCAGACCGAGGGTCAAGTTTCCGTGAACCATCGACCGTTTACAGTCTGATTAGATTGTTGTATCACTCAAGTCAATTGTTTCTACACAAAAAAACACAGTGATACTTTGGGAAGGTTTTATATTATCAGGTATCTCTATGAACGTAGATTAATTGAAAAAACAGATAGCTGATGCATTTCTATCAGTGTGTTTCACCTCTTCACATGGACTGTTTTACCAAAGCCTGCTCAAACCTAATTGGTCAAAGTAGAATGAACCCAACCAAAAGGCTTATAGCCATAAAAACATGTCCTTCACCTACAGATTCTGCACATTCACATGCAAAATCAGTTAATAGAGATAAGTTTGGACAAAAAAGGGAGGTGTGAAGTTGGCTCTTTCCAAATCTAATTATTCGTAAGGTGTTGAAGACACTTTTGTAGAATCACATTGATCATTTCAACCGGTCGACCTCAGCCAAAGAAGCTCACGAGAAGAAAGAAGTAGTCGGCTGCTCTCAGGCACACGTGCACTATATGTGGCATGTCGGGGAGACAGGAAGTTTAATTAGACCTGGTAGAAAAACAAATTTGACCCTTGGAAACCTGACAAACTGGACAAACACCTGAGCGTTTGGCTGTCAGTGCTGTGTGAGCTCACACCTGAGGTCAGGCCCGGGCAGAAGCATCTCTAATGGTGGCATCGCACTAAAGAAAGAATAAGGGGCCTATTAAAAAAGTGATGCTTAAAGACGCTACAGCTGCAAGGAAGAGAAATGGGTGGATATGATAAGTAGATTAATTTATCACTGATTAGACTTTCAATTACGCTTGTGGAAAAAACATACCTGGAAGGCCGAGAGAGCAAAGAACCAGAGCGGTTATATTAACACTGTGATTCATTGGGGGAATGAAAACTTTAATCATTTCCAGCTTGTTTCCTTGTATTCGTCAAACCGCCGACATGTTTATAGGTTTGTTACTTTTATAAGTCAACAGTAATAGGATGCCTGAGGCATCCCTGAGCCCAGCACTTAGTTATGGTGCCACAGAAACCAGGGCTCCACACACAGCATTGAGAACAGAGGGCAGAAAAGTTGTTTCGTCAACTATTTTCTCATATTCTCCTTCAAATATGATTATAACTATTGCTTATTTTCTTTCCTGCTCTTATTACCAATATAAAGTCCCTGTTTTTTCCATAATTAATATTTCTACATGGATGTATAATACGCTGCTGGTAGTAGGAGAGAATATTCAACACACATTTTCCCAGAAATTACTTTTCTATAGATTAAAACTGCAGCAGCAAACACTTTCTATGTAGAGGATGGAATGACTGGCTGGATTATGTTCAGGGGCAATTTCTTGAATGAATGAAGCGCTACATTCATTAACAGCAGTGGAGTCGCCGGGAGGTGATTGGGTTGGACGGCGAGCGCTCGAACCTGTCAGCCCAGAGACATCAGCAGTCCTGCTGGTGCTTCGGTTTGGGCAACAATGATAATTCGGTTAAAATTAAAGAGTTAATGACCTCGTCCCTGAAGTCATTGAGTAATTTGTTCTGTATTTTACACTTTGAATGTGAACATTTTATTTGTTTTTGTGTGATCTAGTTAAGAAACAATCGAAAAAGGGGAGAAAACAACCTCCGTGGTGCTTTAAACAGATATAATAAGAATTTACTTGGTTCATTTTCTTGTTCTCATTTGGGGTTTTAAATGAAGTTGACTTTTCTTTGCACTTTTTGCAAATCACAACGTAGATAATGGGTTTTCTTTAGCAAAATGTTGGGTTTTCTTGAGCATAACTGTCCTGAACATTTAAGACAAAGATCATCTTTCATTTAATCTTTATACAGCTGATTTATTCATGACCACACTAATACATGTTCAGTGCAGTGGAGAGGTAACGTAGATCTTTCCATACAGGTCCCTAATACACTTGAGTGGACTCCACTGAGGATGTATGTCCTCCTCTCACTGAAGAGCATTTAAGATGATTGCTGTCTGTGTAAAACCGTCTGTTGTATATCATAATCCTCTGCTAAGGCAATGCAGCACAGAGCTGCAGAAGAAGAAGGATGCCACTGAATGTGCTGCACCAAATCGTCGGGCGGTAACAAGCTGAGTTGGTGAGCTGTGGGTCCGTGATGGGGGTGCAGAAGCATCCCCCCCTATAGCCGGGCTGATGAGGACTGAACTGCTGGGAAAGGCAGGCGGGGGTGAATGGCAGGATTTGCTCTGTAGTTGCCAACTCAAGCTACAATGAATCACTATGACATGTTATTTATCAGTAGATGTTGTTGCTGACAAGAGCATAAAGAGAAAAGTAACAGTGTGACAACAAACTTTTACTCAAAGATAAACTGAAAGAATAAACTAGTGCCAAGTGTAAGTAGGTTTCCTCGATAAGGAGCTGACACCAGATCAGCCATGGACACGTCCACCCTCCTCAGGATGGTTTATCTGGTCTTCTGGGTTAAAGCTAAGAACTTCCAGGAAAATACGTCGTACCAAAGTCATTTTCAGCTGCATCGTTTGCATTTGGATAAAACTGAATATGTTTGGACTGAATACATTTTCAACTCCATAAGGATCAGAGCATAAACTCACTTTTACTAAATTCATCTAAATTTGTTTGGTGCGAGCATCTGCTGCTGTGCCAACGGGCAAAGCTAACATTAATGATTAACATAATAAACATTACACTGGACTTGCTAAACATCAGCATGTTAGCATGCTAACACAGGCATTCAGCTTGTAGCACTGCTGTGCCGTAGACTTGTTATGATTTCTAATAACTAGATTTTCTTATCGTTAATTTGCTAAATAAGATTGGATTGGACAGTTGGATTGACGAGCTGTATAACTTTGTGCTCTTCACATTCACAGTTCCCAGTAGCTTCTTTAAACCACAGATGTCCAGATGTTCACCCCACCCTGACCAAGTACTTTAATATACTCAAAAGAAGTCAAAGTTAATTTAAAGCGGTACCATGGGAGTTCTCCACATACAGCAGCCGAACTAAAGGGTGGTTCAGGACCGACTAATGGGGAGAAATGAAATTCTCTGTGTACCATGGGAGTTCTCCCAGCAGTGTAGGCCCACAGCAGCACAGCTGTGACTATACGCTTAAACAGGGAAAGTTTTAAAGCTAACTTTGGATGTAGAAAAACGATCTGTCTCACGGATCCAAAGCTGGATTCACAGGAGAGGAGCCTGGTAGCCTGAGGCCCTTCAGGGGCTCTATGAACCACAGGCATGCGTTTAGAGTGCAACGAGACAATAAGGCACGACGAGCTCTTAAGGACACGATGTAGCTCCTTCATTACGGGATCTGTACATAAGGGGAAACATTTAGAGTTCTACGATTCTACAGGGAGCCAATGCAGAGAAGATAATATGGAAGAGATGTGATCTGCTGCAGTATAAGCATCAGTGGGAATCGACTGGAGGATTGTATCTGAGTCATTAACCCATCCTGATAATAACAGCAGTCTAGTTGAGAGAGTATTTTTAACCTAAAGAGGATGTTTTTCATTTTTACGATGTCACGCAGGTGGAAGTAGGCTGCTCTACGGACGTGTTTCATGTGCGAGTCAAAGAACAAAAACTGAGTCAAATGCAGATGTGGATATGTTTCACTCTCTCATTTAACACTGAACACAATGGACTCATTGTTTTGTACCGCCTGCTCGTCTGCCCGGTGATCCCCAAAGAGCTGTCTCTTGGACTTTGCCACATCCGTCCTCCGTCACTGGGCCTGGAGAGCTGGAGATAAACTGGAGCTTCCTGTCGGGGCCGCGCACGTCAATGCACCCGACTCGAGTCTCGGATGAACTTGAACTTTGCGACACAGAGTCCTTGAAACTTCCGATGCTTCTTCAGTTGTTGCCCTGATCGATACCACGCTTCAACTCGACTGTAGCCTCTTAACTGCTCGATTTCACAGATGTGTTCTCATTATCTTGAGATCCTGAGGACTCCCTCTCTCTCTCTCTCGCCCTCTCTTTCTCTTTAACATTCAAGATTCAAGATAACACACTGGCATCAGGGCTGAATGTCGATATGAGAGTGTCTCAGTCTGACAGGGACAGTGCTCCCAAATTATTGAAAAATGCAGATTTGTTTTAATTGATTCATTTTCTTTTATGTAATCACCAAAGGGACAAAAGACACTGTCAACAGTTTTCACAAAGACTTTAAATGTCTGGTTCCAGTAAAGTGAAGTTTAGAGGCCTTTTCTATAAGTTGACGTGGTTGTCAAGCAACACATCTGCTAGAGGGGTAGCACAGAGATGAGAGTTTCTGATAATAACAAACGTGGCGATGGTGGAGGCGGTTGTTCTTCACGAGATGACTCGAGTTTCTTCCCCGTGTCCCAAGGTTATCTCACATGAACTGTTGGCTACATGGTGCTGCTCTGTTTCGTCTGTATCAGAAAACTTTAAGAAGACTTGCAGAAATATGGACGAAATTAGCACAGAGTATGGACTGAAGGCTTCGTGTCTTTCCATATATCTTATCCTTTTTTATGACCTATTCTTTTTACGTGGATTTCGTGTCACAGAAAGTCATATTATTCTTTTTTTTATTATAGTTTCTATTATTCTAAAATCTCTGCTTTTACTTAATACCACTGAGCCCCCAGTGTTCATCTCCCTCTGATTTTGCCTTTAAGTTCTACTAAAGATTTAATCTGGTTCTGTGTGTGTCTGTCTGTCTGTGTGTGTGTGTGTGTGTGTGTGTGTGTGTGTGTGTGTGTGTGTGTGTGTGAGTGTGTGTGTGTGTCTGTCTGTCTGTGTGTGTATGTGTGTGTGTGTGTGTGTGTTGGCTCCAGTGCTCTTTTGTAAGCCGATTTTCTCCTATTGAGCAAATTTCTCCCAAATCGTGTTGTCTTTGGCAAAATCATGAGAAATAACTTGAGAGCGTTTCACATGGACTCTGGCTCATATCACATGCACACAGCCGAACAAAAGACATCACATGCACTATGTAGCACACGGAGCAGCACTGAAGATACTGTTGCATCATGGGAGTTTCATTTTCTGTCATTCGAGACCAAACCAGTCCAAAATCTTACAGAGCAAAAAATTGTTAGAAATTTGTTCAAACACAAAGTCTTTAAAGCTTCCATCTTCAAGCACAAATTACATTAAGATAGAGGCTTACATGCATTATGCATTTATATATTATATATATGTATATATTATATCACTTTATATTGTCAGTGAAGTTGGAATCTATTTTTAAAACTAGTGCTACAGACTGGAGGGTTTTATATTCAGCTATTAGCCTGTCAGTCCTACACTGCATTGTCTCAAACTGTTTGACCAACACCGACCTTATAGATTATAGCTTTTCATTTATGTTACTGTAAAAGTATTTTCCAAAGTATAAAGACACAGTTTTGCCATAGGACAGAGTGGGTAGAGCACAAATACATTTCATTTTTGCGAAGAGCTCTGAGTTCCAACTGAAAAAACAAGACGGCAGAGAGAAGCGGTCGAAATGAGTTTTCTCTGTCGGGTGGCGAGGCTCAAGGTTAGAGATGGGTGAGTGGCTCCTTCACATTGAAAAGTGACAAAAGGTGGTTCAGGCATGTAATCAGGAAGCCTCCCATGCCTCCTTCCATCGGAGAGAACCCTGGAGTAGACCCAGAACTCCCTGGAGGGACTACATTACCCATCTGGCCTAACAACAGACTCCGTATCCCCCAGGAAGAGCTTGAAAGACCTTCTGCCTCCATAACCTGAGCTCGGATAAGCTGAAGGTTGGATGGTTGCTTAGAAAATCAGAAAAGCATTTAGCTGAACAGTCCCCCAGACTTGTGAGTTTCCGTGTGTTGGAGGACTCCCTCTTGCAGCACGAGGCCTGAACTGGCCGAGCCAAGAAGGGCCCCTGAGTACATGCCCGAGCTCAAACCTGCCAAAGATCCAGACAGTGCTAGTTATGAAATGGCCAGACACTTTCTCTGGAAGACAAGCATTGTCTCCCGTCATTATGCTGCAAGACAAAGTGGCTGTCAGACAAGGGAACAGTTTACCACGTCTGCCGCGACAAAAGGAGACGTTTTGATTTGATAAAGGTGCTGCAGACCTCAAAACTGGGAGATTTTACTCCCAGTCCCTTTTTCTCTGATGTCTCGCCAACTCTGCGTGCCCTCATGTATATGGTAATAGAGTCACATTTCTCCAGTCATCACACCCACAACCATCTGTCGAGTCAAGGCCTCACTCAGTGTAAAGCTCTCACCGTGTACTTCCCTTTCTGTTCTTTTCTAAAGCTCATTTCTTGTCTGCCAGTTTATCATTTACTTCTTTACATGTTCATAGACAGAGACCTGAAGCTTCACTGACATCTGCTCAGGTTCATGGTCGATGTTTAGTTTATGTCTTCTTCACTCGGTCTATTCAAATGAATTATTCTCCTGCTGACTTTTTGGTCTGAATGATAACTTTTATATTGCTCATATATAACTCTAATAGTATTGCCCACGGCTAGAGCAATAAATAATGATGTCCGTAACAATATAAAAATACAATTAACTTCTTTTTTTTCAATGTGCCATAATAATTTGGCTCAATATGTATCATTTAAAAAGAAGTTCTCATTCCCATTTGTCAGAGAGATGATGAATGGTAAAAAAAAAGAAAAAGAAGATCTAATTAGTTCTGATTTATATGGAAAAATATTCCAGAAGCTTGTGCTCTAAAATAAATGTCTGCATACACAAAATAAAATCTTCCATTCCCTTCACACACATATTGATATATATTGTTATTAGACCTGAACCTATATATCAGTCGATATGAAAATTTGTGTTACAGAATAAGAAATGCAAAAGTAAAAATGCTCATTTATGTTTCAACTTAACGTAAAACAGGCTTATTTTTGTTGTGTGACAAGTTAATTGCTAATGCCAGCAGCTAGCATGCTGAATATTATCTATCGTTTGTACAGAAGCTTTTTATTGTGGGTGAGTTTGCACATGTCACAGCAAAGTATCCGAGCTGTACAAGTTCACACAAACATTACACTGGCACAAAGTGTTCAGTTGGAGTAACAATTATAAACACAAGCAGCCCACACTGATGATGGTGAAGTTAGTTTCAGTTTTGCCCTTTGAGCATGACGGCATGAAGGGCAGTGAAGTGACCCTTTGTCACAACAAATGAACACGACTGAAGTTTAATATGCAAATGGTCCGTGTGAAGGGGCACAGCACATTGCTCATTTGCATAATAAACAACGTGCAAAACTGTGGGCAAATATTGAACATTTATAATCACAACACACATGAGTCAATATGAGAAGTGGACTGAAGTTTCACCAGTTTGTTTTCAAAGTTTATATAATAGGAATGAATTGATCGACATTACATTAATGCTGTTGTTGATGCTGTAATTAAAAGAAATGTGACAAATATCTTCACCCTTTATGTCAGGATTTGTGTTTCAGTCGCGAAACGGCACTTTATCATTTTACACCTTTGTTCTTTCCTTTTTTCTCTGCCTGACTGATCCTGATCAGAGTGGAGTTGATTTACTCTGCAGCTCCGGTGGGTTTGCATGTTGAGGTTAAAATGCTCAGCAGCTCCGTTAATTGGTTCTCATTTAATTAGTGCAGAGAGCAAAGAGAAAAGCGTGAGGATTGTGTTTGTGTTTGTGGTCAGCTGTGTTGTGTTAACTTCAAACCCCTGGAGGTATAAAAGTAAAGTGATGTGACAGGAGATCAAATGGAAAAACTTTGTCCAAACTAAATAAGGAATAGGATAAAAATACACATTTAAAAAAGCTCCATTAGTTTGAGCAGAGAATGCTGAAGATTTGCGATTTCTTTTTTTTGCCACAGGGGCAGCGGATTCCAGAGCTGAAGGCATTTTGTGTTCAGGTTTTCTGAAGCCTTTGGAATTTGCTACGAACATTCACTCGGACTGAAAGATGAACTGATTCGATTTCTGAGGTCAAAGGTCAAGGTTGCTGCGGCGTCACAGAACTTAATTGTTGCCTTGTGAATGCAGTTTCTCGGCAACACTTGGACGGAAGTTCTTCAAATCTGGTACAAATATTCACTTGACTTCAATGATGACCTGATTAAAATATGGTGGTCAAGATAGAAAGGTAAATGCCATGGCGGACATATGTTCTTGGTCTTTTGAACGTGATATATCACTCAGGGAATGTCATTACAACATTCACTTGGACTTAATAAGAATGTGCAGGTCAAACGTGACCTCTCAAAACCCTCTTGTGGCTCATGAGCATATTATCTTAATATGCCTCAAGAGATTCCACTTAAATGTTGGACAAATGTTCACTTAGACTCTGATTAGATTTGGGTGGACAAAGGTCAAAAGACAAGACGGCCTCAAGACACACGTTTTTGGCCTCTTGACCCTGATTTCTCATCTCCTGTCGATCTTAAGGGAATTTATTCAAATTTTGACCAGTTGTCATTTGGACTGGAAAGATTAACTGATTACATCTCAGAGGTCAAAGGTCAACAGAAGCACAGAGTGGCAATTCTAGTTTTTAGTAGTTGCTGTATATGTGAGTTGATTGAATAAACTTCTAATGTGGGTTTCATCATGTTTTTATTCAACATCTTAGAATTCATTACTGACATACTGACATTAGGGATTACCGCCAGTGTTTACTTAAGATGAATGTGATTCATGAATGAAGCCTCATATTGGGAGCTGCACACTGTTTACCCTTAGTTAACAATCTGTGCCGATGCCTCTAAAGTAAAGAGAGTTGATGGAGGCAAAGGGGAGGGACCCGGGGGAGGCATCGAGAGGAAGAGCCTCTTTGCAAAGCTGGTTTCAAAGCAGAAGCAGACGTACAGCTCGAGGTGCTGGTTGCAATAACTTTCATGTTTCCATTGAACAGGAATCCATTATTAAGAGGGTTCCAGAATATAAATATCTCGGTGTTTGGAAAGATAAACTCATATTCAATTACCATATAGATAGAAGTAAAACCAACACTTCTTTGCTATGTAGGAAAAGGTTATTTGCAGTTTTTCCTTCTGTTCTTAGTTATGAGGGTGTGATGTATAGGGAAGCCTCCTGCTGTTTATCGTTCTGCCCTCAGGTGAAACAGGGGTGATCCATACAGCACTCGTTGCATCCTGTAATGAGAGTTTCAGTGTTGTTCTCTGTCCTACAGAAGTGATAGACATCTGTAACTGCTCATCCTCAGGGCGTTCTTTGGAGAGCTGCTGTCATATATCACATCTATGTTCGTCTGGTGTTCTGGAGAATATCTCACTTGCTCTAATGTCTCCTCTCGTCCCATGTGTCTGCGCTCAGCTCGGGAAGATCTGCTGATAGTTTCTATGCTCTGAACTCTTAAAAAACACTCAGCCTCTGTTTGTACCAGTTTTATGTTTCTGAATTAATTGTTTTTTTTAATTGACTTTTTCCAGTAATTTGAAGCTGTTACTTGTAATCATCGTCAATTCAGGAAAGCTTAGGATGTAGATTTTAAATCACTACACAGTCATTGCCTGAGGTGAAAACTTTAAGGTTCAGGTGATAATACAGCTCCACTTCCTCCCACTATCCAGAAATGATACAAATAAAACATGTTATTTGATATGTAAATATTTTTCTGTTTTTTCTTTGAACAAGCATTCAGCCAATTCAAATTATACACACATATAAACACTATATAGGCTTATATATGTTGGATATAAACAGGTTTTGTATACGCACACAACTTCTTTTATTAGATTTTAAAAGTAATAACAACTTCTTGGAGGCATTTTAAGTTAGTATGCCGCAAGAATATTAGTGGAATATTCATTTTCATTAGCCAAGTAAACAGCTTAGATGGAATATCGTATTCGGAATATTTATGTCCGTAAACATTGTAATTGTCTGCCCTGTATGAGAGCGGGGTCAAACTTTGCCATTACTTCTCTTCTGTTAACTCGTTTTCAATATGGATGGGGGGGAGGTTGATAAATTGCCCATAAAAAGGTCATTTTCCTCCCGTGGTGGTTCAGCCCGACAAGCTTCCAATCCATCTCAGACCTTCTGCACGGCCTGACCATCCACCTTGCTGTCTCAGTGCGCGCTCTGTCTCATTTCTTCTCAGGGAAAATACATCCAACCTCTGAAAACAAGGCGAGAGAATAAGAAAAAAACAGCCTCTGCAGTGAAAGCGGGATCATTAGGCAGCAAGGAAGGAAGGTTATTGGGTCAGAGCATTCAAAACTCACAGTTGCAGGTTGAGAAATGTGAACAGCAGCTGAGAGAAGAGCCAAAAAACGAGAGCAGATACCGGTGGAAGATGCAGGAAGGTTTTTCCTCCGGATCAAACTGATATATATGACCAGGCAGTGAGCAGATCAGCAGAGGGAAGAAGCTCCGACATGAACAGACATGCTTCTCTGTGTGCTGAGGAAAGGGCCTTGATGTGTAGTGACGATGACATGTTTCTTTTATCCATTCATCCATTCATCCAGCCATCTTCTTCCGCTTTTCCGGGCTTGGTATGTGAAGTAGGTTCTTCCTCACATCCCTCTTCACCTCGTTCCCAGGCCAAACCAACCTGGACTGTCCCCATTCGACCTGTAGCAGCAGCGGTTCTACATGGAGATCTCTGTTGAAGTCCTGACTCCCCTCTCTATCTTCTGAGAGGAGAACATACATTTCTGCTGCCTATATTAACCACCTTACTCTTCCTGTCACTAACCAGAGCCTGTGACCATGGGTGAGGACGTAGATCAACCAGTAAATGGAAAGCTTAGCCCCTCAGCTCGGCTCCTTATTCCCTACAACAGCCCTTTAGAACCCATCTGCTGACCTTTAATCTCCCTTTTTTAATTTTTTTACCAATTTAGTTGACAGCCTTCTTCATTCATCTCCGCAGACCGAGTCACATCTTGTCTTCTGTTTTTTGTCATTGCGAGATGTTCTTCCATTTAACCGATTGAAGAAACGACCGGAGCTGACAGCTTCATTATAAAACAACACTGCGGTTAATTGTCCTGATCATGTCTGGCGGGGGAACCGTATTATTTATTTACACCCGTTAAATGAGATTTGCCGTCGTCTTTCCACATGAAAGTACAGCTTTTATCATGTGTGTCCTCCACATCGCTGCCTTCTGGAGTCAACCCCCATTCCTCTCATTATTCCCATAGCATATTTAAAATGCAAGCAAGGCAAATCTGCGTAGCATGTCCTCCCACAGGAGACACGTTCGAAATAAGCAAACGAGAGGAAAATCCTTGCAATCTATTTCCCCTTCTGCATTTCTTACTGCCAAACGAGGGAAACTGCACAATACATATTGTTTTTTAACTTATTCGGTTGGTCACAGTCATAAATATCTGTCAACATTACCATATGCAATTAAAAGTGAACAACCTTGTGAACGGTTGTCCAAACTTACAAATTTGCAATTTAAAGACATTAAAGTAGAGGAATAAACAAGCAGCAGTGCAAACACTTGCTGTTAACTATGCGACAGCGAATGAAACTTTGTGCACATATTTTAAAATGGAAATCATTCAAATCAAATTATTATCCCCCTGGTTCATACAAAGGCTTCTGTGTAAATCAAGTTGATGGTGGCATAAACAAGATGAACACATTCAAGCTTCTGTGAACAACGATGGGATGTGATCATCAGACGAGTCCATGGCTTTGGGAACAGATGGTTCAGAGGTTTCTCACAGGTGTGTGTCCACAGTGTGTTCGTTTCCCACATGTGAAATACTTGTTTGCTGCTCTGTCAACTGCGTGCTGCTGCTGCCTCTGGGGCTGATGGCAATGAGAACTACTCTCCCACTCACACACAAACACACACAAACACACACACACACACACACTCAAAGATTCCCTGGGTCCATGCCAAAGCAGTAGCCTAGCAATGGCTGCTTATCCACTCCTCGTGCATTAGCATTATCGTATACTCAGAGTAGTCGTAAACATCTGCGGTATTTATCACAGAGAGGATTTCCCCCTTTTTTTGCTTTTGTTTATAATTACAGCACCATCTGTTCAGCTGCTCTCAGCAGCACCGACACACGTCTGCTGGTTGTGTGTCAGCGTCAACACAACCCACAACACCTCAGTTCCTTTATCTCTGCCTCGCCAGTTGTACGACGCCACTTCTGATAATATTCGCTCAACAATGTACGCAAAAACGACTTTCCTACTCATTACCTCTCGAAACGAAATAAACAACACTCTCACAGTCATGAATAAACATCCCTGCACTTCCATGTAATTATCCGGTAAGCAAAGCTTCAACGTGAACGATGAAACCAAGTTCAAAATTTGTCGGGTTTGGGGCACAGTTGAGGTAGAACTTGTGGTGAGAGTTTCACAAAGACAGTTATTTCCAGTGGAGGGATGTAACAAAGTACATTTACTTTATTACTGCTTTTTGCATGTATATGTACTTTACTTTGGTATATCTACAATCTTGTACTTTCCACTTTTACTCCAAGACATATGCCAACAAATATCTGTATTATCCACTACATGTTCACATAGTAGTCAGAGTGAAGTATGTAGTAGACCACGTTAGGGAATCTGCTGTTACTTTTACTGGTAGAAAAGTAAATGTTGTAACTTTTTGTCTGTTCATTTGAACTTTTACTGAAGTAAAAATGTTTGAGTTATTCCTTCCCCACAGTTATTTCTCATAAGAGGCGACGCCATGTAAGTGCAGTGTAACTACTGGGTCGTTTGTTATAGTTCAGGCAGCATTAGGACATTCTGGGGTTTCGCCCTCAGAGCAAACATGGCCCTGACAGCTGTGTGATAATTGTCTGAATAATTTAACAGTGAAGTGCATGCAGCTCAGTTCCGAATAAGCTGCACTCAGTGTCGAAGGAGACAGAGTTCAACGTTTTAAGCTGAGGGAAGATATTATCTGTAATTATCAGAAAACCTTTCTTCCCAATTGTTTCTGATTCTGCAGGAAAATGGGTCTCAAGGTTTCACATCATGAAGTTAAGTGAAGAACTTCTGGCAGCAGCACTTTCCAGAACACATTCATCAAGAGGTGTTTGTTGTCCGGCTATTCTTTACATTACGATAACTGTGAAAGCACGATGGCTAATTATGTCGAAGTTTTACTGTCGGAAAAAATCCATTAGCATCACAATAAACAAGATCTCCTCCTTATGGCGAGCTGCCCATCGCACACATTTATTCCAAGTTAGCTTTGATTAACAGGAGCGTACATTTTTAAAAGCCCATATAAAAACTTTAATAGTTAATGTTAATGTTAGTAAATGATGGTTGATGATCCGAAACGTGGGCAGTAAGTGAGGGAGCTGTTCAAATGAAATGAGAGAACATTTTAAAGGAGACATAAGGGTTAGGGTTAGGGACGCTTTTTCAGTTTCTCTAATGTTTTATAAAATATTCTTGTGAATGTTAAAGTTCTGTGGTAAAGGCAGCTTCTCTGGCACTCCCCCTACTGGCTTGTTTATACTCAACATTAGATACGAATAAAGAAATGGACGGACCCTTCTGTCAGTACTGCATTCATTATGAATTATTGCAAATTGTGCAGGACTGTGTATCCAGTAGTTGAGTGAAATGACCATAAGACACGAGGAGGAAGATTTTAATTTTGGCAACAAAGCAGTTAGCACAGGGAACATACGATAAGGGAACATCTGATGGCACAGGGAACATCTGATGGCACAGGGAACATCTGATGGCACAGGGAACATACGATAAGGGAACATCTGATGGCACAGGGAACATCTGATGGCACAGGGAACATCTGATGGCACAGGGAACATCTGATGGCACAGGGAACATCTGATGGCACAGGGAACATCTGATGGCACAGGGAACATCTGATGGCACAGGGAACATCTGATGGCACAGGGAACATCTGATGGCACAGGGAACATCTGATGGCACAGGGAACATACGATGGCACAGGGAACATCTGATGGCACAGGGAACATCTGATGGCACAGGGAACATCTGATGGCACAGGGAACATCTGATGGCACAGGGAACATACGATGGCTCAGAGAACATATGATGGCACAGGGAACATACAATGGCACAGGGAACATCTGATGGCACAGGGAACATCTGATGGCACAGGGAACATCTGATGGCACAGGGAACATACGATGGCACAGGGAACATCTGATGGCACAGGGAACATCTGATGGCACAGGGAACATACGATGGCACAGGGAACATACGATGGCACAGGGAACATCTGATGGCACAGGGAACATCTGATGGCACAGGGAACATCTGATGGCACAGGGAGCATACGATGGCACAGGGAACATCTGATGGCACAGGGAACATCTGATGGCACAGGGAGCATACGATGGCACAGGGAACATACGATGGCACAGGGAACATCTGATGGAACCGAGACGCTTTTGCTGCAAATTGCTTAACAACCAACGCCAACGTGTTGCGTGGGCACTGACGATTATTGCTTCAAACGGTTTAATCTCCTTTTGTGTATAAAGGCAGCTTAACGTACTCGCCATCATTTCCTACAGGTAATGATCAGATAATGATCCGAAACGTGGGCAGTAAGTGAGGGAGCTGTTCAAATGAAATGAGAGAAAGTTTTAAAGGAGACATAATACGCTTTTTCAGTTTCTCTAATGTGCTATAAATGTTCTTGTGAATGTAAAAGTTCTGTGGAAAAGGGAGATCCTCTGGCACGCCCCCTACTGGCTTGTTTATACTCAACATTAGATACGTATACAGAAATTAATGGAGGTACATTTGCAGTGCCTCCGCAAATCGTGTTGGACTGTGTATCCAGTAGTTTAGTGAAATGACCACGAGGAGGAAGATTTTAACAATGGCAGCAAAGCAGAGACTCTAACAGTTAGCAAAGGGAACATCTGATGGCACAGGGAACATACGATGGCACAGGGAACATCTGATGGCACAGGGAACATACGATGGCACAGGGAACATACGTTGTCACAGGGAACATACAGTGGCACAGGGAACATTCGACGGCACAGGGAACATACGATGGCACAGGGAACATCTAATGGCACAGGGAACATACGATAAGGGAACATCTGATGGAACAGGGATCATCTGATAGCACAGGGAACATCTGATGGCACAGGGAACATACGATGGCACAGGGAACATATGATGGCACAGGGAACATCTGATGGCACAGGAAACATCTGATGGCACAGGGAACATACGATAAGGGGACATCTGATGGCACAGGGAACATACGATGGCACAGTGAACATCTAATGGCACAGGGAACATCTGATGGCACAGGGAACATCTGATGGCACAGGGAACATCTGATGACACAGGGAACATACGATGGCACAGGGAACATCTGATGGCACAGGGAACATCTGATGGCACAGGGAACATCTGATGGCACAGGGAACATACGATGGCACAGGGAACATCTGATGGCACAGGGAACATCTGATGGCACAGGGAACATCTGATGGCACAGGGAACATACAATGGCACAGGGAACATCTGATGGCACGGAGACAAACGGTCGCTTTTGCCGCAAATTGCTTAACAACCAACGCCAACGTGTTGCGTGGGCAGTGACGATTATTGCTTCAAACAGTTTAATCTCCTTTCGTGTATAAAGGCAGCGTTACGTACTCGCCATTATTTCCTACATGTGCTTGAAGCGGCTGACCAATCATAATAGAGTTGGGCCAGCTGGCCAATCAGAGCAGACTTGGCTTTAAGACTGGAGCTGAAACTCCAAGTGTTCCAGAATGAGACTAAACAGAGGAGCTGCTGTGATGACAGTTTGAGGAAGGAGAGCATGTAAATAACACTAAATAATAATGTTTAAATATTATGTGTTTATAACTATGTCATTACATATAAGACACATATTAGATATAAAAAGAGATAGAAATAATGAACATGGACATTTCTTCTGGGTGGATTTTGAAAGAACTAGTAGAATAAAGTTTTGTTGTGCTTATAGAAGCTAAAGTTTGCTTCTCAAACCTCTTCAGTAAAGACCCCTCGAGCAACGATTAGAGCACAAACAGCCTGTGCTTCTTTTGCCTCCGTTGCTGATATACCTCTGTGTGTGTGTGTGCGTTTGTGTGTCTCTTTGTTTGTTTGCGTGATGTGTGTGTTGAAATTGGGACACGCATGCCCACACACGCACAAAACAGCCCAGTAATGAGCATCAATCCACCTCAACCGAAGAGATCATTCCTCCTCTATAACGTTTGAGCAGCTCTATAATGAAAAGAGTCTTATAAAGATTGATTTTTTTTAAACGTAAATAATGTCACCCCCTCCTTTTTCAGTGTATAGTAGGTTCTTTATCCCCGCTGCATACATTCAATTTATATTCAAATACCCTGGTAAAAATGAACCGTTTTATATTATGAACTCCTATCAGCCTATAATGAAGATGCCATGGTGAATTTGCCGTAAGCCCATGCATAAGTAATCATCCACAGACATTTCTCTTATCAACACATATATATATATATATTTGTTGCTTGTGACTGATTTATACTGAATGCTGTGATTTAGCAGCTTATCTTTTTTTACGCCAGCGTAAGACAGAAAGGCCGACACGGGCATAATAAAGCTGTAACTGTGTTAAGTGATTATCACACTGACCTTACCCAACTTGTAGGCTACATATTTAATTAAAATCATATTCTATAACCTGGAGGCTGTTTGGAATAAAGGAATGTGCAGCCAACGAAGCAGGGGAATATAAAATAATAAAGATGTATGTTAAGTGGAACAGTGAGTTCATAGCAGTGTGGAAAAACGACACCCACTTTAAAGCAGCCTCAAGGAAATTGGACTCTAAATACAGTCTGGGTTATTTTCTATGTAGTTGAGGATAATCCACAGGAGTGTTGGGCATTGGAAATTTACATGCAATAGTTTGGATACGATACTTTACCATTGTTGCATAGTTAGAGGGAGTGGAAGACGACAGAGCTTCTGGTTGGATGGGTCTTTTATAGGCCTTTGAATACCAGTCAAATACTTTAGTCCAAACTCCAGTGAGCGAGGGTCGGGTCCAGAAGGTGTGAGACAGACGGATTGCTATGTCCTGTATTGTTAACATCAGATATCTGCAATCATCTCTGAATCATGCAATGGAAGATTTTTTCATTTATCAGTTGAAGTGACTCGGTGATGACCAGCAAAATCCCCTCAATTCATCTTTATCAGCCCTCAGTGACACTCGGTGACACTCTGACAGTGATGGACGAGGCCAAAGTGATTTTCTGCACACACAAAAAAAAGAGGGGACAAATGTCCTTGTGTACAGGATGTGTTGAGTTGCTGGCTTCCCTTTGCGCATCGCGGGGCACAGTGACAGTTCTAGGTTAACAGCCACACAGCAAAGCCACATGTGCACCCGCCGCAGCTACAGAAAAATAAGTGTGTAGAAACGGTTCATGCTTTGCTGAAGCTAAAAATAAATCTCCAGTGCCGTTCTCGCGATGCACTGGTGACACAGCAGATGGATGATACGAGATGAGAGGAGGAAGAGGAGGAGGAGGAAACGCAAGAGTGAGGACCCCCTCTTTTCCAGACCTCAACACCAAGGTCTGGGGTCCCTGCAAAATCCTTCAGCTCTGTGCTGATGAACACAGGATTGATCAGGAGTTTCTGTTTGTGCATCGTGAGTTTTAAACGCTCCTCTGCAAGTGACCTTCGCAGGCGTCTGTAGGCGAAACACAAGGTGAGCCACAGACATGAGAGGGAGATGGTGCACGAGCATCCAGACCTATCACCTCTGGATCCACCTTCACAACAGACCTCTGTGTTGGTTCTGACAAACAAGACAGAAACACGGCACAGTTCTACACCTCTTTGTGCAGCAAGTGCTTAGTCAAGGTCTTGTGGATCAAAAGATTATTTATGGCTGCAGTTGGAGAACCGCGGAGCACGCTTTGGATGTGGCTGCACATCAGCAAGATGAAAAAGGACCTGCGTGCCCCAGTGCCACAGAAGCTCAAGGGCTGTGTCCACACGCTTGTCCTTCCACTCTGTCAAAACACAGCGACTGGCGTGCCTGATAAAACTTTGTGGCAATCAGCTGTGAGGCAGAGGCTCGAAACCTCTGGTATGTAATCTCAGCCCACTCAGCCAACAATCACACCAAGCTGGTAATGCTGAGATAGCCTGTTACAGCGCGCTGGAAATTGCATACCATGCAACAGTGTAGTGTTTACCCGGTTGGGAAAATGCCCAGAAAACAGCGACGCAATGTAAACAGCATTTTATGATGACTTACCTCACGTTAGGGTCATTGTCGGAGAAAGACTAATTTCATTAAGGTAATGCATTGCTGTTTAAATTGCGTTATGGAAGTGACTATGAACGTGTCTCCAGCCGTCTGTGGCAACGTTCCACTGGGATCGAATGAGCTTATCTCTGCTGGCTGAGCTCACGCAGACTAATTCATTATGCTGAGAGGAGAAGGTGAGAGGTGAAACCTTTACTGTCACATTCAAGGGTGAATCCAGTGTGAAAAGAGCCGTTTCATTCAGGTATAATTAGAGCTTGGTGATGTGGACAGTAAATATATTAAGATAGGGATTTTACTATGAATGTCACCTTATATTTTTATGAATGAATTTACTGTTCAGAGTTAGATCAGCATATTTCATTGTACACACAAGAACCTCCAGCTTGTAATTCGTGATTTATTCACTTTTTTATTGTGGTTTGAATCAGGGGCAACAGCAGAGCTTCAACTGGTTGTAACACGTGATTAAAAGAAGGGAAAAGGGTGGAAATGTGGAGATTATTTGTGGGTCGAACAACTCAAAGTTGTGTCTTTATCATTTTAAACTCCTCAAAATACAGCCCAGAGAAACACGCAGTAAAAGCATCATCAGCATCAGCATCCTCATCAACATCTTCATCATCATCATCATCATCATCATCATCATCATCATCATCATCATCATCATCATCACCATCAACATACACATGGAAACAACTTTGACCGTCATCTATTACATTGCTTGATGGATAATAAATAATATTGGATTGTGAGACACAGTTGATGGAGCCTGAAAAATCCAAAGAATCCAAAGATGTGATGAAGATATAATGTTTTGCATAATATTGATTACAGTACGTGTTTCACCTCTTCACTTTACATAACATCGATATAAATTTGACGTTTAGTCTCTTACTTTTAATAAAAAATGACACTTTCATTGCAATATTAATTGATACAGTTTTAATGCCCAGCCCCGGGTTTATAATAAAGAAGTAAAACTTTGAAACATGTCTTCCTCTGCAGGTAATGTGTTCGTTGTGAGTCTGGCGTTTGCTGACCTGGTGGTCGCCTTCTACCCGTACCCCCTGGTCCTCTACGCCCTCTTCCATGACGGGTGGGCACTGGGAAACACACAATGCATGGTGAGACCCCATCAGTTCCACTGCACCCCCACTGACACAGCATCCTGACAACAACACACTGCAATACTCTCTGTCTCTCTCTCTCCGTTCAGGTCAGTGGTTTCCTGATGGGGCTGAGTGTCATCGGCTCCATCTTCAACATCACTGGGATCGCGGTGAACAGATACTGCTACATCTGCCACTCCTTCTCCTACAGCCGCCTGTACAGCTACCGCAACACCCTGCTGTTTGTGGCCTTGATCTGGCTGCTCACGGTGCTGGCGCTCGTCCCTAACTTCTTCGTGGGCTCGCTGCGCTACGACCCGCGGGTCTACTCCTGCACCTTCGCCCAGAATGTCAGCACCTCCTACACGGTGGCGGTGGTGGTGGTGCACTTCCTGGTCCCCATAGCGGTGGTTACATTCTGCTATCTCCGCATATGGGTACTTGTGATTCAGGTCAGTCCTCCTGCCTCTCTACATGGTTGGTTATGTCTTTACAGGCACAGACGGTTTTAAATGGTGGGACTTTGTGAATAAAAATACATCCAGCAAGCAGGAAACAAGCCTTCAGCTGCGAATCAAGCAGAAAACCCCTCAGGCCAGAAAATAACAAGATCGTTTCAACCTTACAGAGTTCTTCTACTTCTAGTTCATCTATAATGGACTTGAAATATGTCAAATGAAGTCATTGAAGTTTTGAAGTTGTGACTTTTCAGTGCATCTACCTTAATAATAATTCCGGATTTGTATGTGGAACACAGATCTTCAGAACCACTCATCTTATTGGCTTCATACGTGGCATGTGAATTATAATGGGGCGATTTGGAAATGGCCTTAAACAGCTCCTGGTGCAGCTTCAGGCTTCTGTGGATCAGAGTCCAAAGCTGCAGCCAGCCTTTCCACCTGCCAAACAAACAGCCCATTCCAAACTGTTTCAAATGGACCCAGCACTTTTCGTTTTAATGCCAAAACACTCACTATGAGATAAAAAAACATTTTATATTCTTTTCTATATAAAATATTTGCTCTAACAAAAAGAATTGGATAAAATCGTCATCTGTGATTCCAGCTGAGTGATCATGTGTGACAAGCACGTAGATGGACCAGCTCCCTGGAGTGGTTCTGCAGCCTGTATGTGTGTGTAAGTGTGTGTCTGTGTGTGTGTGTGTGTGTGTGTGTGTTTGTGTGTGTGTGAAAGCAGTCTTCTGGCATCATTTACAACCTAATTCCCTTCTTGTATGTTTCCATTATCTCCAGGTGCGACGTAAGGTGAAGACCGAGGAGGGACCTCGCCTCAGACCAAGTGACCTGCGGAACTTCATCACCATGTTCGTGGTCTTCGTGCTGTTCGCCATCTGCTGGGCTCCGCTCAACCTGATCGGCCTGGCCGTGGCCATAGATCCGTCCCGTGTGGTGCCCCGGATCCCCGAGTGGCTCTTTGTGGTCAGCTACTTCATGGCCTACTTCAACAGCTGTCTGAACGCCATCATCTATGGCTTGCTCAACAGGAATTTCAGGAATGAGTACAAACGCATCGTCACCTCTGTGTGGGTGACCCGGCTCTTCGTGACAGAGACTTCCCGAGCCGCCACGGAGGGCAGGAGCATGAGGAGCAAGCACTCGCCACCGCCGCCGGCGACGCCGCACAACAACAACGAGTCAGTAAGAGAACACGCCAACAAGGAATGAAACCCAGATCCTCCAGCCTGTTTAATAGTACATTAGTAAATCCTGTATTTATGTGAAATCCAGACGGTTGTGCAGCTAAAGAGTCGAGTAACAGGTGAAACTGGAAAACAAGGCTTGGTTTTCTATTGGCACTTGAACCCGTGTTTATCTGTGGACGTGTTATTTCGCAGTTTGGAGAAAGAACTGAACTTTATTACATCAGTAGAAGAATCTGCACGTATTTCCCTGTGATTGATGGAGCAGAGAAAACATTTATTAGATGTCGTCTCCTGTGAGAATGGAGCCGTGCGTTGCAGTTTCACCTTGTTCTTACTCTAAAAACAATCTGAATGCTACATTAATATTACATTAAAATGTAATGTCCTTAAATGTCTGCTGCTGTAGACTCTAAGACATATTCCACACTGACTGGGTGACCACTGGTAAACGGACACCTCTCTCTTTAGTAACTTCACAAGCCTCAAACGGTGCAACTTGGCTCACCTTAAAAGCCAGATTAGTAAAAGGGTCTGTGTCTCATGCACAGTGCACAGATCTGTGCTGCCCGGTCGGATCCTCTTGCCCAGGAAAGAACAACAGAAGTAACAAAATCTTAGTAATAAACATAATCAACCAATTCAGGAAATGAAGTCGCTTACGACAAACCAAGCAAGATGGAACCAGCACCGTGTCACCATGTCAGAGCTGCCAATCAATACGGGTTGTTTTCAGTTTCTGAAAGTCTCAAAACAGAAATAGTGCTTGTGATGTATCAGGTGGACAACACCTGAAACATCCACTGTCGCTGCTGTGTCAGTCTGCATATCAGCTTTACTGCTTTGCTTTATTTAAAAGAAATACTTACACTTATACATATTTACCACTGGAAGCTGCCTTTGTTATTTTTTTTTACTATAAATAAACATATCGTGGGACATAACTCTTCAAATGTCCCAATTATTCATTAACTTTACTTTAGCAAATTATTAGACTCAATATCATTTATAATGTGTTTGAGGTTTCTGCTTTAGAAGCTTTAATTAACTTGCATCAGTTCAAAACCAGTGACAACACAATGCAAAGGTAAGAGGTCAATTGCACAAAGTGAAAAACAGTATTACTTCACTAAAAACTATTTAAAGTAAAAGTAAAATTTAAAGAAAACAAGTCAAGAGCTAACTTAAGGCTTTTCTGTTTACAAGAAAATTCACTAGATCTGAATTTTTATTTGGATCTGCACTAAATTGCAGAGAGTCGTAGATATCAGTCCTGGATCCACCCCAATTCAGACACATACCTAAATTTAATTAAGTTATGATTAAGTAAGATTAGGTTTAAATCGTACTTGTGTCCTCCCCCAAGCCTCCATAAGGTTTCCTGCAAATTGGTGGAGTATATCCAACAGTAAATAAATGACAAACACAGATGACAACCGAGCTAATAAAGCTTTTAAAGTTATTGCAAACAACTTATACGGGAGATCCGACTTCTGTTGATAACTTACAATCTCTCTTTCTGTACAGTGTTGGATCCCACTGTGCTCGAACACCCTTTACAGTATAATATATTTACTTTAAATTAAATGCAAATGTTCAGTTTTGCCAAATTGCTTGATGCAAAGCATAGATGTTCCATTCACCTTAGTACATCCATATTTTAACGAGTGTCACACATCTTATGATTAACTTTAAATAATGCAGCTCTCCAGACCACACAACAGCAAAAACACACAAAAGCTTTGAGAACTCCCACCCCCCCGAATGTGCAGCATGCAATATAGACTGGAAACAGGTTGCTCCCTCTCTTCCGACATCATATGCAGCAGCAGCAGCAGTCGTCGTCTCATGCAGCGGCAAATTCTTATTCTTCACTCTGAAGCACTTATGCAAAATGTCAGCTTTACATTTCATAGCTAATAATTAATGTTTTTTTTCCATCATGAAAGAATAATAATCCACCAGGGACCCATTATGATGCTTTCACTGTGGGAGGACACTTCTCCGGTGTTCTCCGTCGTACCTTCACTTCATCACACTTACGCTGATGGGAGAGTGATATTTATTGCCTCTGATTTGAACTGTGTGTTTTGTTTTTTTTAAGATTCATATCTTTATTCCCATCTCAGGGTGCCTACCAAACATGTTGTCGTGTTTCACACTCGTCTAAAGCATTTGCAGTTTGTCAGCTGCCATTTAAAGAGGAGACTGAAGACATTTCAAAGGGATATTTTGTAAAAAAAAATAAAAATTAACAAAGTGCACATCTGTATCACGGTGCATCAGAGGGAGGTGTGACTTAAAAAAGAAGAACACGAGGGAAACTCCCACTCGCTCTCTCCCGCTAACTTCTGAAATATTGATCAACTCATAACGTTGTATTCCAGTAGCGAGCAGGACTGAGGCGGGAGGGGGGGTATTTTGTAAATTTGTGTCAGTGTGGTTTTTAACTGTGGTATCTTGTTGTTGGAAATGTATTAAAAAAAAATGTGCTTAAGTTTTTAAATATATCTGCAGCTCAATAACCCCACACGATTAACAGTTTATTAAAGGACAACGCTTAACCCACTCGCTGCAAAGTGCATCTCAAACAAACCTCTCGCTAAATTGGCATGTACATCGCGTCGTTAAAAAATACTTTACTTACTTTGCTTCTCAGTGTTGAGTGTATTAATAGCAGAAATTAAATATCAAAGAATCACAAACATGGTCCTCATAGTTAATTGAATGGTTTCGGGGTTTTTTTTTCCTCTTCTTTAAATTGACTTAAGTGGCAAATTTCTTGCACAGGGTGAAAAATGTGCAAAGCCACAGATGAAGAATGTTAAGCAACGACTCGTGCTATGAATATTGATGGAACAGGACGCGTGTGAGAGCAGGGGGGGGAGGAATTTGGTTTTTATTTGAAGAGATGGGGTTTGAAGAGGTGTGGGAAGGTCCTTTGACCAGTGGTGGAAGCCAAGGTCACTGCTGGGAAGGAGAAATAAAATGATTTTGTTATGTTACGGAGAAAGAAGTTAAGCTCAGATGTCTGGAGAATGTTTTAGATGCACATGACGGGAGGAAAAGACTTCAATTCAAAACCAAAGAAATGGGCACAGCCTAAGGGGGGTCAGGGGGGGTCAGGGGGTCCGTTCACTTTGACAAGCTATCTGCGGGCAGCGGGAGGGGGGGGACACCTTGGGTCCTTTAAGGTATTTTTCTTTCATTCAGGAGTACTGCCTTATAGTTCATACAACAGTGTCAAATTTTCAATATTACGGCAAGTGCCATATTTTTTACATATATTACAAACGAATCTTATTCTGCAGAGCTGGTTTGCATTCATACTGCTTTTTGTTTCTCATGTATTCATGTGGACGATCGTTTATTGAAACTTGTCTCTGCAGCAACAGACACAAGTTCACATGCAAACCTCAGGCAAGAGACTCAATTGATGAAGCAGAAGAACAAATATTACCTTCTCCTTCTTTTTGTGTGTTTTTCTTTCTGGGCGACCCTACAGCGAAATTGTGTAACTACTTTCATTTATGTTCCCTTCGCTCTCTGTGCACAACCTTAACTCTCGACCTTTTCCTCGGTGCAACCGAATATACGAAACCTTGCTCGTCAGATAAAAAGATTATTTTTCCTGAAGTTAATTCATGTGCTATTTCCCATTATGTACCTCCTGGCTACGCACAGGTTTTGAAACTTGCAATTTCTCACAGTCCAATAACATCATCTAGCCACACAAATCTTACAATTACTGAGCATCTTACAAATTGCTCAGATAATGCAATCCTTTTATTTTACTGAAATGAAAGAAACCTTATAAGTAAGCTTTATGTTGGCAAAAAATATAAATCAAAGCATAGTTTGAGACGTTCTTATTACCGTGCAGATCTGGTAATGCAGTGAGCTTCATACTTTCCAAAACAATCACAACATTCATCCCTGTGGCTTGATTGCTGAGCTGGAATGTGTTTACACCGGCTGAGACGCAAAAGCAACATTTGTTTTACTAGTGTAAATACAAGCCTGCCTTCAAAATGAACGACTGAGGCAGTAATGAGTGAAGGTCGTTACTGTTTTCTCTTTGGAGGATGAGAGCCAGAGTTTCTAAGTGCTTCTACTTATTTAAAATGCTGCACTGAATAAGGAAAAACTGTTTAATTTCTAAATAAATATTCTCCCTGATCTGTGTAGTAACACTACAGCAGCTCCTTAGTTTTATTTACATTTGAAAAAGTTTCTATTCTGGAGCTTCAACAAACACAAGTAACTTATTTTGATGGATGCAGTTTGCAATTACAGGCCCCAGATGACCAGATATTCTCAAACCATTGACGGCCTGTCCACACTAATGGGGGATATTTTGCATAACCCATTTTTCCCTCTGCCTTTGAGCCTGTCGTCCAAAACACAAACAGCGATTTGAGTCATCAAAACAGAAATATTCAGAAGCGCAGTCCAAAAGGCAGATTACATCACAGCTTCTCTTGTCCCGTGCCCACTGGTGCTCTGTCTCATGAGAATGCAGATTAGATCACTGAGACATTCAAATTATAAAAAGTTAATATAACAGAACATAATATGTTAATCAAGGCTGTAAACTTTGTAAAGTTTGATTTGAAATACAACACAGCCTGTTTATTTAATCAGTGTTTTCAGTCTGATATGCAAACACTTTGAAAACTCTTGAGCAGGTAAAGCATGGAGATGAGTTTATGGTTTGAAGTGCATACACACAAGTAGCATCACTGGTTTGATTTGGATGTTACACTTGTCTTTCTTTCCCTCAACCTTGAGCTCAACAGCTTTGTTCCTGAAGTCAGAAAATCCAATACATTTTCCTCAATAGAGCTTTCAGAGATCAGCCGTAATGGTTTAACCATCCAAGGTAGATCTACCTCAAGCTATGAGATGTGAAAGAATTTCATATGCTCCTGTGGAAACTACAAGTCTATGTGATATCAACTTTGTTTAAAGAGGAAGGCAATGTCAAGAAGATGTAATACAATAATCCACAATCCTCAATAACCACGTCTCTGATTGGTGGAGCTCGCCGAAAAAATTATGTCAGCTGCGATCATATCGTTGAGCGATACATTATTTTTACCACAGAGTAACCCCAATCAATTTTATCCAGTATTTCAAGTTGATGTATTTCTTTTGCTCTGAATTAACATTTTTATGGTCATTATTAATCTCATAGCTCACCAGCGTGTGTCAATGATTTAATGTCTCTTTTCATAGGAATTTTACTGAAACGTCAATGGAGAAGGTGAATGGGAAATTTACTTCAGGAACCAGAGCTGTTCTAAAGGATGGCAGTCACGGTTACGCTGTACTGCTTGTGTCTCAGAACTGTCAAAACAAAGGCAGAATAAAAAGTCAAATAAATATCCTCTGCAGCACCAAGTGACTGTGAGCTACATGCCCGGCACAATTCAAAGTACAGGTATCGTTTCTAAAAGGAAAATAAGGAGGAGAAGCCTTGGGAACATAACTGAATGCACTTACAGTAAAGTACGCTGTCATAGGAAATACGATGACAAGCCACACACACACACACACACACACACACACACACACACACACACACACAAAACACTTCATAGTTACGTGTGCACTGCCTACACTGTTTACAAACAAGAAACCAATCTGCACATTTGAGACTCTGACGGTTAAAATCATTAACGAAACAACGTCTTAAATGTTTTGCAAAAGCACAAATCCTCTTTTTCACCTGATAAATATTTACACGTTGTCGCCTCTTATTTGGCCGCAGCTCACTGGACGCAGGTGGGATCTCGGTTCCCCCCCCCGGCCAGCCTCAAATCTTTGAGCAATGAATTAATGCGGTGGAAATATCACAGCAGATCTTTCCTGTTCGTGCTGACTTGATGCTGTTTCACATCACGCATACCAACGTTGTGCGGTTCACAAACAGCATTTTTTCATTTAATGTGGCAACTGAGTGTGTATCTTAATGTCTTTAGCAGCTATTGTGTAAAAAAAAAGAAGAAAAATTGTAATGTATTTTTGGGGGGGGGGGTGTAAAGAGGCACCAGATAAAAAAATGGAAATGTTTTTATAGAACGTGAGCAAAGCTGGAAATTTGACGACTGAACTTGCATCTCAGGCTTTTAGCCGGTTGACTACATGTGTCTTGATAATTGTCTTCTGTTCCACAGGCTGCGCAAAAAATGTGCATGCTTGTCTGATGTTATTTATGACCGATGTTCATTGACAAGAATTCACAAACGGGGGCAGGACGCGATGCCCAGGGGACGAACCCGAGGACAATGAACCAAAGGGAAATCTGTGGAATGTAATGGAGTTGAACATTTTAAAAGGCTCGGCTGTGACGCAGAGTCTCATCAACATGAACTATGTAAAACAAATGTAAAAAAAAAAAAAAAAAAAAAAAGATATGCATTATGTGTACAGTTCTCCTGAAACATGATGTGCGGGACAATAAAACTGAGGAATCACACTTTCTGCTTTTTGCTCATTTGTGTCAGTCTAAAAAATCTGAGACTGGATGTTAAAGTCAGGACGTTTAGCCAAACAAGTATTTTCCTCTCAACGCGCAAATTTTAAGTCACAAAATAACTGGTTTCTGTGTGTCTGTATGTACTGTAAACGGATTTGTTTGGGTTAATATGACGTCACAGCTTACTTAGCGTGCTCCAAAATCAACAACAATATAGATTAAGATACATTAATTTGTCCCAAACACATGCACAGACATGCACAAGCACACTCATGCAAGGAGGGAAATTCAACCTCTGCTTTTAACCCATCTGGTGCAGGACACACAGTGAGCAGCCATGTAAGGTGCCCGGGGAGCAGATGTTGGGGGAGTAAGGTACCTTGCTCAGGGGCACTAGACAGGGTAGGGAGAATCCTCTTGGATTTTTGGACAGATCAATCCAGGTTCGTTTTTTTGTTGTTTCTCCGTGGAGTCGAACCAGAGACGAACCAGAGACCTTTCCTGCTCAAGTCCAAGTTTCTGCCACTAGTCCACCGCCTCTCCCATACATAGTCGCTATAGACTGATTGACGGGAGAATAAACTCTGAGAATGACAGATCTGAGATGTAGAATTTGTTGCCACCTACTTGCCTTTGCTTGTTTAAGCGTTTTTGCAGAAGAAGGATATTTTGTAAAACAAGGTTTGTGTGGGCGGAGATAGATATGGACTCACTCATCACTTTCTCCCACAAAAACTAAGCTAAAGTATTCAGGATACCAACCAATCTTGCACATCTGGAGGCGGAGTCTGGGGATAAGGGGACAGACACGAGCTGATCAGGTCAAATACATCACGAGTCCGTCTCAGCTGTCTGATGTTTCCCCCCATTTTTAGAGCATGAAATAACCAAATAAAACCAAACTAATTATAAAACATTGGAACTTGAGCATACATCAGTATGATAAGAACTACCTACAATGACAAAAACATCGCATTTGACGAGTTCTTTGACCTTTAGTTTGGCCCATGTCCCAACCTAAAACATGGAGAAAGCAGGATCATGACCTATACTGTAGTCAACCACTAGGGGCGGATCAAGACGCTTTGGTTTAACTTTTTTGGGGAGCTGTCACGTTGTCAAACTTTATTTACAAATATTAAAATAACTTTTCCAACTTTGTTCCTCACTTTCTCATCCCTGTGTTTCATAAACAACACCTCACTTTGTGGTTAACATATTTTGTTAAAGCCCCAATTCACCTTCATCAACACATTCCTCTTCAGGGACAAGGACGCTGGACATTTTTAAGTGTGTTTTGTCTGAAAGTTTCCTCTTAAGACTCAGAAAGACGTTGAGCTGGAGCCAGAGAGCTTTTCCAAGTGCTGAGCGCCGATGTCACCAGGTCCTGGTGGAGAGATAAATCATTTATTAGAATTTTTTTTTTCTTCTCCTGCTCTTGTTTATCCATGAAACTTTAAATGACATTTATTTTTTAATCAAGGTCTCAGCACTTAAAATTAAAAAAAAAAAATGAATATCAATAGTAAGTGTTTTTAGATGTGTGCTCCCTGTGCTTTAAATCAATTTATAGTCATAAATAAACATTCTACCACTTCCTTTCATCAATCAACAGCGTGTGTGTGTGAGATGAAATACACGCCGGACAGAAGACGACATCCGGGAGATGTATAAATGCAGATTAAATTCCCACAGACAGCAGGACGTGGACAAGTGGATGGATGTGAAGCGCCACTAGAGGCAAGGACTTTGATTAAGTGCTGGGGATGTGGTTAAGATAAATTACTGCTTGTTCATGATGAATAATTGTGGAGGATGATCTCCAGATGCTGCTCTTGACTTATCTCCATAATCAGACTCAATGCACACATCGATGCTGTGATGGGATGTTGAGGGAAAAGACGATCGAGAAGTACGATCTCCACATAAAACATGATTTAGATAGAACTTTTGAAAGGTCATTTCTGGAATTTTGCGCGATAAAAATCTAATAAAAAATTGGGTTTTGTGTGAGTGTATATTCTACTTTAACTTTTACAGCCTCCCATAACAGACCTGTTCCCTTCTCATTCAAATGACTTGAACTTCAACACAATCTGCTCTTTCTGTTGCTGCTTTTCATATCAAGGCTTAACTGAGCGGATGTGTTCGACCCCTTAATAACTCTGATTACCATTTAAGATGTAATGGGGGATTCGAATTGCATCTAATTCATGGATAAATTAAAGTAATCCACGACTCACATTAAAGCAGATGTTAGAGGTTGCTTTTTCATGAATTTTTAATGGGTTCACTTAATCTATGACATATAACGTGGTCAATAATGTAGAGGTATTTTATTTTATATAAGGTTTGACTTGTGAACTTTACTGTTTTCTATCAGTCTCTAGTTTTGTGGACAATAAGACGGAGAGAAGGAGAGATTTGGAAAACATGAGCTGTAATCTTGTTTTTCCATTTTCACTCATGGACTCCTTTAGAAAAAGACATGCAATTTATTCATACTGTAATAATACATGAATGAACTCATACTGCATGCGTGAAAACAAATTATGCATGTATGGCATGGCCTTAATCATGATAACGAGTTGAAAAAAACATCAATAATTCATATCGTTAGGTTTAAAATTGGCTTAAACTCGATATGTAGTAAATGGCTGAGAAAGTACTTACATCGAATTAATCTGTACATATTTATGCAAATTCCACTAATTCGTTTTTTTATCATATTTTTCTGCAAAAATCTGACGTCACGGATGCAGGTTTGAACATTGCTGAGCTGCAGAGCATGAGTCTGGAACGAGTGAGTGAGTCACAGCTTGTTGCTCTACCTATGAAAAGTTCAAATTGTTCAAGAATTATGAGCTTTTACTTCACACCCGTAAATTAGAGCCTTAATTAAAATTAGTGGACGCCCTTAATTTGAAAAATGGCTTGGATCTTGGTGTTTTTAAGATTTTAACGGCCGGAAATACACGTTTTTTTCTTGGTGCAAAGCTCAGTTCACATGTTTCCATCGGAACGACGGCTTTTGTCCTTGCTGCTGAAAAGCTGCTCTCGTGTTCAAGAGAAGCAATCACAGACACATCGCTTCACACACACACAACCAATTACTGTCCGACTTGCAGCAGCAGCCCAGTTTCTGCACTTTGTCGAGGACCGAACGTGGAGACTGCAGCAGGAAGTTGCTGAGACCTCTGTTGGTTGCTCTGTGGGCGCAATGACTACACATGCTGCCGATGCTCATCTGAAATTCAAATCCACAGATGCTGAAGCAGCTGAACGTCTGTCTGCACGTTGGGCGGTGGAGAAATTAGGTATTCAAATTTTTTAATTTCATTTTTCAGACTGTTTTGCTCTTTTCCTCTGATACTACACTGATCACACATTTCCCATCTGCTAATAAAGTTACATGTTGTCCTCACTGGTATAAAGTTTGTGATTTTCTCCAAACCCCAACATACATTATCTCCAAGCCCTTCACATAGTAACACCACCAGGTGGCTGGCTGCAGTATGGGTCATAAACCCCGCCTCCTCCGTGTTATTAGATGGGACATGTACCAAACCAAAAGTTACCAGCACACAGACACAAGATGACATCGTTCTTATCCTGATATTTTAATAAGAGTTGTGCAATATTTGTATTTAAGCATTGTAAATAATGATAGAGAGATAGATGGATAATAATAATAATGCTAACAATAAGTAATAGGGTAATACTTCCACCACTTCATCTACAAATGCTACAACTACTATTGAAAATAATAATAATATATTAAATCCATCAACTCTAAGTAAGAATAAAGTTCCCTAAATCCATCAATTAACACTGTCACTCCTCTCAGGTGCTTATGTGGTAGCAACCTACGTATGGTGTGTGTGTGTGTGTGTGTGTGTGTGTGTGTGTGTGTGTGTGTGTGTGTGTGTGTGTGTGTGTGTGTGTGTCTGTGTGTGTGTGTGTGTGTGTGTGTGTGTGTGTGTGTGTGTGTGTGTGTGTGTGTGTGTGTGTGCGTGTCTGGAGGATTTCCACCTGGTGAAACATTTCCATCTCACAGTCCAGTGACACACAGGTCAGGCGAAATGGGGACTCTGAATTGCAGGTGTGGTTATAAGTGCGAACACGTTTGTCGGCGACAGACTGGCACGGTGGTCGAGAGGTTTTCACAACACTCCCTTCGTCCACTTCTCAAAGGTCCCCGGTCTCATGTGGCCCAAAAACAGTGAAAAGGACAAGTGGTTCAGAAAGTGTTGGAGAAAAGGGTGTTGGATACAAAAAACAAAACAAAGCAGTGTCTTCGTGTGTTGTCCACGTTTTACTTTAAACAAGAAATGATCGGCTGAATCAAAACCATAAATATGACTCATAGATCCCACACGACAGATTTCCATAATGTGCTGCACACTAAGTTTAAGTAGCTGTGAAGTCAAATAAGCCACGCATCACTTATGGTTTGATTGCTAACATTTCTGTGCCCCCAGTGAATCATTCTAAGGTCACAGGGATTTTTTGGTGCATTGATTGTCATCAAGCTCTTTATTGAATAACAGGTTCTTTCAGTTTGAGAGCAGGATTTCCACATGCATGCACTCAAACAGCCTCTGCTCTGCTTGTGCTCAAACTGTGAGCTTGCTCTCTACTTTGTTGCTTTGAGAGATTTCCTGTGGTCGAGCTCCAGCACACGGTGGAAAAGCCGATGCTATAATAAAGCCATGGAGGGCGAAGTGCATGAACCCGCTCAGAGTAGCTGCCCGTAGGGGACTCTCACAGAGGAAAGGCTAACCCACCCACAACAAGGCCGGGACAAGTTAGAATCCAAGAATCAGCTGAGGGCTGTTTGAGTTTTAAGTGAAAACATGACAAGATCTTAAAGTGAAATCAACAAGTTCGACTCTCAAACTGAAAGACCACACTCTCAGTCCTTGGATAAGATTCTGTATCGGCACACAAAATGTTCCTATCAGTCAAACTGTTGCTCAATGTCGTCTCCAGATACTGAGGTTTACTATCTCTTCACACTTTCACTGGAAGCTGTCAATCAATCACACACTGCCGCATAGATGTTATCACTTTAAGTCACAAGATGTCAAACACTCAACAGAAAAGCGCCATAATTCTTTTACAGTGAACTAAAGGAGAGTGTGTGGATGTTAAACACATTCGATGAGCTTGATCTTGACCATGAGGCAGCGAGCACATAACTGGTGAAAGAGGCTTTAATGTTTCCCTCGGCTCTTTTGTCTTCTTTGCCCTTTTCCCACTGAAAAACCAAGATAAGGTTTTTTACAGCAGTGACTCTGAGGAGTGTTTAGTATTTCTGCAAGGCTCCTCAAATCAGATGCACCCGGCTGAGCTCTTTGCAGCACTTTATGCAGATCACAATCTTTAATTTAAAAATGCATTATTGTGTCAAAATGTCAGTAAAAGGTCACATGACGTCATGTTATCAGTCTTTCGTTTCCTGGTGCTGCTGCACACTGGAGGATAATCGGTTGATTTCAGATCCGATTTGCTCCTTCAGAAAACCCCTGAGTGAAGTGTGAGAGGTTCACAAAATAATCTTAATGCTACTGACCGAGTCGGAGCTAAGGCAATGCTAATGTAAAGGCTTTTTATCGCATTTAATGATGATAGCGTTAAAATGGTGATACATTGCTTGTGTTATGGCTCATTGGATCTCTCATTAAATCTATCTAAATGGTATTTATAGGTTATTAATCGATATTTAATGAGAGGTTAAACTTTTGAATTATAGTTTATGTATTAACTGGTACAGATTTAAACAGTTCATACTCACTTTACTCGATGTAACCATTACATAACTATAAATACAACTTAAATATACTGCACGCGTTTTCATGTTTATTTATGACCCTTATTTTGAAAGCTGTGTCATTTCTTGGCATTTTAAAATCCTATTTACAGGCTAAATGCTAATATTTACCTACATAATTGCTGTTGCTACTCAGTTTGTTTGTGCCAGTTATTCAGCAAGTTGGAAATCGGTAAACAAAAACCAATTCAATCATTATTTTCCTGTTCACCGAGCCGGCAGTCGACGGCCAGTGGGGGGGCGTGAACCTACGGGACGATGTCGACTTCTACATAGCCGGCATTAGAAAATAACTGTGAAATGGAAGATGGATTTCTCTTCACTCTGTCTGTGTCCCAGATGAACCCAGGAACTCTTGACGCATTTCAATTTCGAACTTGACTCCAGTTCCCTCAATGTTCACATTCTAGTGAGGCCGCTCTGCGATGGCACACAGCCTCAGAGCAGCAAAACTGGGTTGGGCCGGGTTAACAGGCTATTCCCTGAATACATGTGAGTCTGTGAGCACATGCTGAGCATCCCAGCTCTCCTGATCCAAATCTGCTCTGCAGAGGCCGTCCAGAAGGCGTCTCAGTTGCCTGACTGAAAGGATTAAGGATGTTTCCAAACACTAATCTGGGATCTGGCCATTACAGCTGCACTGATAACAAGGAAATGTCAGTGATACCACTTGAACAGAGAGAGGGGGAGCGTCTGACAATCTTTGAGTTGGATCAAATCACCGGAATCTTACACGATTCATAGTGTGTATATGAATTGGGACGGTGCGTCTCAATTTCCTGCCTTTAAGATACCATCTTGTACTTTTGATATTATCTGAAGCCCAGGTCTGCTCAGTAGTGACTGTGGGGGAGCAGCTGTATCGGGGTCCTGCCGATACACATGCTCGACCAATATTGAGTCTCAGATGTCAATCATGACGTTTCACCTCATTTCTGAAGCCTCCAATGAACACAAACATCAGGGTGGTAAGAACTACCTAAAGTGACTTTATGCATACTTTAACCTCTTTATATGGACCATTTCCCCTTCACTAACATAAAGGAGGCAGGACTAATGACAAAGACTGTAGCCAGACAAGATGATTTGGCTTCACTTTAGAGGAGCTGTGATGGTGTCCATGTTTATAAACAGATTATGGTTCGAATCATTACATAAATAAACAGTTTCACAGTTTCATTGTTGTTGACATTACATATCTCTCATGAAACCACATTTAAATTCACAACATCCAGATTTTCATTTGGATCTGAACAACATTTTACACATCCTTACATAAGTCCTCTAAATATGTCCTGTTTTTTTGGATTGATATTCATCTGTCCCTTTGTCCCAACCACATAACCCACTATCCTGACATAAGGCTTAATGACATCACCACAATGGCGGATGCAAAAAGACACAATAGAACTCTTTTGTCTCCATCCACAAATCTTCCTGTTCCTGCTTCTGTTGCAAACTTGTGATCCACCCTCGTTGACTCATACGATACAATATGCTTTTACAAAGTGAAGCTAGTGTAAAAAGATTAGTGTATTCAGGAGCGCCTCAGAGAATAAACCACAGACTGGGGAGTAAACATTTCCATATAAGGGGAAAACACTGCCTCCAGACAGGATGTGTTATATGAGGACACAGATTTCTTGTGCACCAATTAAGGGGAAACGTCGGTGACTCTTTTGAACATGTGAACTTTCTGTAAACACCTTCAGGAGAGAAAACTGAGAAGCAGAGGGAAGAGAACCTGGATGTTCTGCGTTTGTATTTTTGATCCTTTTGGACATTGGACCGCAGAGTATTTTGTTTCCTAATCTGAGCCAATTGTTATGTGGCTGCTTTAGTTACTGGCTGCAGTTCACAGCTGTCTGAGGCCCAGACAGTGCATCACTGCCCCTGGATGGCCTCACACAAGGGTCTAATCAGACAGCTGGCCTGACCTGGTTTCTGAATTAGTTAACCAGTCAGACAGGGGTTTTTTTTCTTCTCTGGCCAACAACTTAAGCAGCTTGTCCCTTCTCCTCTCGGAGCGGGTCAACCAATCTCGATGCCCCATGGGAAGCCATTCAAGAGACTGGACTCGTCGAATTTATTCTCAACTTGCACAATTTCTTGACCTATCTCTTCTCTGCAGGAGCTAGAAAAACTGAGTCAGTGTGATTAGCAAGATGGAAAAACCCTCCCACAGCCACAGATTTCCATACGGCGAGCGGAAAACAAGTCTCAGTTTATTGAGAAGCCGATTGCATTATTCGACGGCCAAGAAACATTACAGAACAACACTTAATAATGAACTCATCATCGAGGGAAATGGCTCTTTTCACTCTGTTCAACATCGTCCAACAAGCCCATTTAGCGCGGACGTGTTTGGCTTCCGTACAAACACATTCTGCCCTTGTCTGTGCTCAGCCAGCAGCAGCAGATCGTTGACCGTCAAAGGGTCATGACATGAATATAGAGCACAAGTGGATGATTGAGCGCTGATGGAAGTACAGCATTACACAGATAAAGCCAGTGGATTAGAACTCCCTGATGAATGGATAAATAATAATAAATAAATAAGCCTGTTTGTGTGTCTCCAGTTGTTGCCAAAGATTGAGTGCTGCGATGTGGATCAGCCGGAGCGTGACACGGACCGAGCTGCCTCCCACGTCCTTGAGCCGCTTCTGTGCCTTTTAACAAAACTGATAATACAGACACCGATAAAATAAAAGACAAGACTTTAAAATGTTCCAATTCTCCGAGGCGCTAGACGGGAGAATACTCGGGCATGAAGTGTAACATCTGCTCGTTATATATTTGCAACAGGGATTGAAACAAGCCAAAACCTGTAGAAAGAAAATGAAATAGATAATTTGAGCTGCATGGACTCCAGATGCCCGATCTGTGAAGTTTACTTTTGTTATTCCTTCTGTTTGAGATTATGCTAGTGTGCATTTTGTGTTATACATAATGCTCCTTGTGTATTCTGCACCGCTCCTGCAATTACAACATGAAACATGCATCAGCAGACATCAGACGTCAGACTTGCCATCAGCATGCTCCCGGCTGCAGACAGGTAGAGGTGTTTGATCAATGCAGTTCAAAAACGTGTTGAAGTAAACTTCAGCTTCACTGATCTTCTTCAGGTCTATAGTGTCATTTAACAGATTAAATAATCATTTCAATGAAAGGAAAGGGTGTTTTTTTCCGCTTTTAAGCAGTGATTTTTCTAACTTGACACCACAGCGAGTTGAGCAAAGTTGACTGGAGCCTGCACTCCACACTGATCATGTTCTTCAGTGATGGTGACTCTTTGTACTGTCCAGGACCTCACACAGAAACAGCAGCACTCCCATCTGATATTCAAAAGCGCTGGAGCAATAAGAAAAGTCAGGATTAAAAAATGGAAATATATTCATTTATGTCAAAGATGGACGTGATCGGGTATGAAAGAAAAATGACTCGCAGCGAATGACAACAGGGGGCCCATAAGGAGTGGATTCAGTGAGGCGCTGGTGGAGGGCATGTCAAATAGACATTAAAAGCATCGAGACCAGTGCTTGCACCGAGGGGCACTGGGTAAAGAAAAAACTGGAAAAGAGGATGAATAAAAAAAAACTTTATAATTGATGCCAGTGCCCTCCTGTTCAAACAAACAGATGTTCCATTCTAAACCACTTACCATGAAGGAATGGAAAGTGGGCCAAATAAAAAAGCTGATCTTCCTTGAGACAGAAAATGGAAATTACTCACTTTGTCTATACACTTGTCTTCTAAGTTTCAGGAAACATGAGATTTGTTTGCTGTTTGGATGATGTGTTGTTGTGTAGGCACTCGTTTCCTCAGGTCTCTGGACAGACAGACGCTGGTCCCACCTACAGGATGTGACACTACACCAGTCAGACTGACAAACAACTTGCCCAGGGCTCTGGAAGAATTTCCCAATTTACTTTTCTTATCATGCAACAATGGCTCGCTTCCCTATATAGTGCAACGTGGGAGACAGATTTGTCATGTGAATAGCTGTTTGGAAAGTAGTTTCAAGTCCTCCAGAAGTTCTCCAATATACAGCCTCACCCAATTCCAATCCGCCACCCGAACTGCCTCACCCCCTCCCCCTCTGTCTCACTATATAGTCTCTACTGCTTACATCCCCAGACATAAATTGTAAGGTACAGGATTGTTCAATATGGACTGTGCTGTGACTGCTGTCATTCTGCTCTCCTCTGAGTCGTCCTCTGCCTCCAGCTACAGGAGCCAAGGCTTTTCCATGCATATTAAACTCATCTTCTTTCCTGACTTTGCTGATCTCCGCCCGTCCCCTCAGATAGCCCCCCCCCTGACCATTCAACTTGACCCTAACCTCATTTCCTGAACCTTATTACATTCTGTCTGGGTCTTCAACTCACCAAATGTGACCTTTCCACAACCTTAACTGGGAGATTATCATCGTGACCCTGGTGACAAGAGTCCCTTAATCTTAAAGAAGTGAAAACTTGTGTCCGAACTGCGACACAAACGCTGTTGTTGCCTTCGAAGTTTCTAATTTGTGTTTAGTGGAGAATCCAGACTAAACCACACACACACACACACACACACAAAACCACACACACACACACACCTTGTTTATTGTTAATGTTGGGTGAATTAACTTTGAATAAAGAGATTTGAGTTGTGTTTTTGTTATTGTTATTAAAAAATGTTCTATTTGTTTTGAATGGTTTGACAAAACCTTTTTGCTGTTTTCATTACTATTCATTCCACTTGACTCTGACTGGCAGTCCATATAATTAAGCTGCTTCACACCCACTACAAAGTGTTGTATAAACACAGGCCATAAAGTTATAGTCCATCACAATCCCTTTCTCTTTCCGTCTCTTTTCCCAATCTTCTTCTCTCTCACTACAAACAAAACAGGCAGATAATTACAGCGACATGCTGCTAAATATAAGTTAAGACAACGTAACCAATGAATGTAATGAATTGTTCAATTAGTCAGGGGACACAGGCAATTACATCTAAATCAAACCTATGGCATAAACTCTATGAGTACTTTCTTAGAAATCGAATATTAAAACAGCCTCAGTTCTTCACGACATTGATTCTACAAGATTCTGGAAACATTTGCATTATCATGCAGGAAACAGCCATTAGACGATGGTAGATTGGGGCAATAGAGTTCTTCACATGGTCAATGAAACATGCTCAGACAAGCTGTGGTATTCAAACCATGATTGATTTGTATAAAAGGATCCAAAGTCTGGCAAAGAAAACGTTGCACGCACCATTATACCACAACTCCCAGCCTGGACTTTCGAGGTCAATGAATTTATTCTGTTGATGCCACATTCTCACCATCTGTGTACCTCAGCAGAATGAAGGATTTATCAGACCAGCCTACATTATCTCCAGTCTTCACATGATGTCCCACCGTCAACTGCAGCCTCAGATTTTTCTGTTCTTGGCCGACAGGAGTGGATCTGTTGCTTTTGATCAATGCTCGTCTTCTCACCGCGGTTCTACGGAGTGGTTATCAGAGTAACTGCAGGTTTTCTGTCAGCTCCCACCAGCCCGGCTGCTCTCCCTTCACCTCTCCCAGTGGTTCTGTCTGCAAAGCTGCAGGAATGTGTGTGTGTGGGGGGGGGGCAACAAGGAACTGATCTGTCTGTCTGTTGTGAAACCAGCTGCTGCCCATTTCACCAGGTAAAGATTGATTTGCCCCCGAGCTGACCGTGCCACACTATGAGGAAATAACTATTAGGTTCATGGGTGATAACAGCTCATTGGTTTCGAATGGGGCCGTTGGGAACATAACTTGAGTCTACTGTACGTTTCATATTCAAAGATTAATAGACCTGTCCTGTTCAGTCTTGTGAAGATTGTAACGAAACAACTTTTACGCTTTGCTTCTCCAAACCTGTTTGTTGTTTCAGTGAGGGCATTTTACTTGCTGCTTATTTCCATGAAAGTCATTGAAGTAGGTTTAGAGTTTTCAGTTGTTGAAACAAAGAGAAAAGACTTAGATTCAAGGATCAAACGAATTTAAGTTTGACCAGTTAAGTTCTGGCCTTTAAACTTCAAAGCTGTGAACAGATTTTGCATGTAAATCTGATTTTATAGTGTGTGAGGGCATAGAGACTCTTTATACACAACAAAACCCGATGTGATATTTGTGATTTGCATGAAAAGAATAGATGTTCTGTGTCACCTTGTTCCCGTGTGTTCTGTCACGACATTTACTTTATTAGATAAACTGACATGTAACCGTAAAGTTACATGTCAGTTACAGAACACCACATCAGGACCACAATCAGCAAACAAAATTGAGTCACACGTCGGGACAATGACGACTGAAAGCAGCAGAATTAATCTGTTTGTTACATCTGAGGAGCTTCAATTACCGTGATCGTAACTCGTGAACCAGGTCACTGTCGAACCTCTTTGTGCACAGCAACTCTAAATCAGCAGATGACACACTTTGGACAAAATGGCTGTCACATAATCAGTTTGGATGGAAAATCGTTGATTGGCCGTAACTCCACCGCCATTATTTGCGAGAGTGAGTCAGCCCTTATGTGAGAAGCTATTATGAACAGCGCCGTGTTATGGAGTCACATGCGGATCATGTTCAAGTCCAGCAGCGTTTTGTTTTACCTTCAGTTTTGTATCCGGCCTGTTTTTCTGTGTTTACAACATCGTGAAATCTCAGGTCGTATTAGTTTACCGGGACTTATGAACCACTCTTGATGTAACTGCTGCAGACTTATTGGGGGATTACACATCTCAATGGTTTTGTTTACATCACTTTTATCAGTCGTGTCTCGCTAGACACTGGTCGGTGTTGACTTTTTCCGAAGCACATGCATATGGCATTGAAATATTAGTTTTGTTTTGTTTGTAAATTGTTTCTCATTGCCATTTTGAAACATGAAGTCCGGAAAACTTGCAGACAATCAGTTCAAGAGATTCTCCGGACTTTGTCTCCACATATGAAGAGCCCATCAGGAGATTGTGTGGGTCAGACGCATTCACGACAGGAAAACTAAAAAATAAAGAATTCATTCTGCTGTGGAAATCACGTGGTTTTTTTTTAACAGTACATCAACACTTCCGTCGTATCTTGTCAATAAAAGCTCTTGAATATTGTTTTTCCAAGTCGATATCTTTGTCTACGTCTCGTATTTGTGTTTTAACTTTTTAATCATCCTGAGGTTTCTTATATTAAAATCAGTTTTGCATACGTCACATGTTAGAAACGTCATCAGCACAACAACTTGCTCTCTGTGAATTCTCCGGACATTTTGCTGCTGTATTCTCACATAGGTTCAATCGGACATGGTCCACACGATATTAAGGAGCTAGCAGGAGAATAGATGGAAGAATGTCTGGAGGAATTAACTTTGACATTTGCATTCTCACATAAAGACCCTCTGGAAAGTTCCAGGAGAATGTCCAAAGTTCAGTGCATGTCTGATAAAAGTGAGAGAGACAGTCTGTATATTTAATATGTAACAAGAAAAATCATCTCCAATGCGCCACAGGTGAGTAAATTACTTTTTAGAACCTTAAACCTCTGAGGAAATTCTTCCAGTAAAGTCATTGGTTTGAAATGATATCTAATCACACAAAGGGTAGGTAGAGATTACAGTTCATAGATAGTTCTGCAGAACTTAATCATCGTCATTCTCTGCCCGAAAAACGTTCAGACATGAGCATGAAAGAGCAGAAACTTTGGAATGGCGAGACTTGACCTGTGAAAGTTAACTTTTCCTCAGAAATCAATATTACACTCACGTCTCTTGCAAAGGGCACTTAGGACAGAATGTTCTGTTCCTTTTTAAATCTGAATTCAAATCTAATCAGAAGATCAAATATAAAAGATGCATAACATGCACTGGTTCCTCTATCTTTTACTTTTTATGGCTTTTTAAGGGGTTAAGACTTGGATTAAGGTGACCTTAGATTAAGGTTAGAGTTAGGATAAGGTAATTTAGTTTCAAGTATTTTTATTCTGATGGTTAAGGTCAGGGGTTAAGGATCTATAGAATGAGTGTCATTGAGTGTCGGAAGAAGTATGTAAAGTGTGAAGAGAAGTGTGTGTTTGTGTGTGACTGGAGAATGCTGGGAAGCTTATTTTATGACTGTGTGTGTGTGTGTTTGTGTGTGTGTGTGTGTGTGTGTGTGTGTGTTTGTGTGTGAGCATAGTGGGGGGTCTTCCTGGGGCCTATTTATACAGTTCTTCTTCTACCGTTCTTCTTTCCTTCTTCTTCCTCTTTTTTGAAGTGGTTTAAATCCCATAAGCACCCAGAACTTCCCCAGGTCATACTTTATCAACAGCTTCACCACCTCGAGCGAAATATTACCATGTGGCCCATGTGATATTTGACAAACGTCTAATCTCCCTCCGGGCAACAAGTTCAATCCTCAAGAAAGGCCTCACATTTATCACACAATTTCCCATGGAGATATTTATAAAAAACCTTTGTAGTGTTACATAAATACACCCGAATGAAAACCCTGTGATGCAATCATTGTATAACGATTAAATAAACCTGATGTAAGAAAAAAACAATTTCATTTTAAATGCACCAAGCAGCACCTGTTGTGAGAGACGGTGGCTGACACACTATAATTTAACCTTCATGTTGTGCTGAAACTCTCTAACATTAATCTTAACAGCTGTCTAAACATTCAGGAAATGAGTATAAGGCAGCGTGTGTTGTCAAATGGATGAAGACATGGTTTCCCTATTTGTGTGTAGTCTATTTACATGTGTTCTCTGAGATTGCAGTGCAACGAGTTCTCAGGGCCGAGTGCAACGAGTTCTCAGGTGCAGACAATCACAAGGACGGGAAACAGGACCAAGACAGGAAGTGAAGAAAGAAAACAAAAGGAGCAGAAACTACAAAATAAAACACCCAACAGAACACAGCGGTTGGGAAAACATGAGACACAGAAACAAGTCATACACAAACATAAACACGGGCATGGACATGAAACGCAAGGAGGTAATAATCCAACTGAATATAAACATGCCGGAGACAAAACCATGAAATGTGCTGTCATTTCATAATGGTACAAATTCACCGGATGTAAACAAATGTGACAAAACAGGACATGACCTCTCTTTACCCTGGGTCTCCCACGGCTATTATCATATTCTGCTTCTATTGTCTAACAGATACATGTGTATTTTATGAGTTCTGTCACAGACTGGCAACCTGTTAGAGATAACCAGCATCCCACTGAATGCATGCTGGAATAGGCTTGAGCGCCCTGTGACCCTGAAGAGGACGGGCAGGTATTATGGAAAATGGGTAGATAGATAGATGGTGTGGATTTTGTCATGGCCCTGAATATATTTAGATCTTCACACGTATAAACAGAGGAAATGAAAAACAACCATACAACCTTTAGGAGGTCAAAAGGCATAGATCATCAACATGGTTGGATTTATTTTCCAATACGACTGCAGAGCCTACAATACATCTTCTAAAGCCGTGTGTAAAATCAGGGGGGGTTTTAAAAAGTGTAGACACCCATATATGTTTAAAACATACACTATTTCCTCAAATTAACTTTTTCACATTTGCATTATCTGGTCAACTTTTCATTCGAGGTGTAATTGGAAAGTTCTTTTCACTTAAATGTGACAACATCAACAAGTCGTTTATGGAAATTTATTCCACTTGGAAATTAAAGGGGAGGCAGAGAAGGACGGCATTATTCATTTAAGTGTGCATCTTTTATCTGCCTGAGTATTTTACATTGCAAAATGTATTCCTCCGCCTGCGTGGAAATACATTAAGCAAAGATTAATAGGACTTGTAAAAAGTGTCTTCTAATATTCCCTGTGGAGACTTACATTGTGTTTTTGCCTTTTTAATTCGCGGGAAGTGTCAATTTTTGCCCTTAAGGACAAACCACAATTTGAAGGTGCTTTCAGCCTGGTAACCAGTTTGCAAATTTATTTCAATCAGCTGTAACAATAGCTTTGATCTTTGGAAAATTCTGCCCCTTGTGATTTCATCCCGTAAGAACGCACCAATATCCACAACGGGGAAAAGTTGCTGCAAGGTTGATGATTTATTTCAAGGACATAACTAGAGGAACATGGAGAAGAGACTCCACAGAGGGCGATGGAATTAGATGTTCATTGTGGCTGATTGGAGATTGTCTGAGGCCGACACTGGGCCGTCACCAACCTGCAGGTAAACACACATCCAGGTGCAAGTTGTTGTTCTGTCAGGTGCAACAATACAAACACAAGATACTGCGAGTCATCAATCAAGCGGAGTCCATACACGCCTCAGCCCCATGAGGTCCAATCATCCCAAAGGAAAGTGGAAACACTATTGTTGTGTGTTTACCTACACATTCCATGCTACTCTCATTTTTCACACCAAGACTGGGATTACTGCTATTATCTCCACCAAGGAGGTTGTGTTTTCAGCAGAATTACGCAAAAACGACACAACATATTTCCATGAAACCTCGGGGAAGGATGGATCCTCGGTGCGGATCAAGACAAAGGTTTTGTTTTGTTTTCTCATTTCTCAGGGAATAATTCAGGGGATCTCGATGGAAACAATCAGACACATTTATGGAGCTGATTTGCATGAGTGTGCAGTTTGGTTTAAGGACTGTTGGGTGTTGTGTGTTTGGTTGTTAGCAAAGATGATGCAAAAGTACAAAACCCGATTTCCACCCTCCCTCCTCCAAGCACAGGCATCGCTCTATTTAGTTTGTTGTTCATTTTTAACCTTCTTCAACATTTTTGTTATCTTTTAAGGAAATAAAATGCAGATTTTGATTTTTATGAGAACATTTTTCTCCAGTTTGAAATTAAAACCTGAATCCAGCAGCTTGTCATATTGTTATAAGGGGTTTCCAAATGTTGAGGACTATATTTTATGATGAATGGATCATTTGGTTTATCAGAACACTTTCTTTTTTCTTTTTACATTACAAGGACTGTTCGGCCTTGACGTTCTAGTTTTATAAACGTCACACATGGAGAACTTCAAATTACTTTCCTTAAATATATTAAAACCTAATTTAAAACACAACAAAGGGGGGGGGGGGAAATGATCCTCACAGTGTGTGCATTAATATGGATATAGTGATGCTCGTGTATTAGGTCCAGAACGTTCTCACACACCGGCTTCAAAAGAGTTACTAGAGAAATGTCTTAGAACCTCATATTGCCTCAGAAGCTCGGCAGGTGTCATACTTTAATTCCAGATTAAGCTTTGAAGCAAGGTTACTCAGTGATTAATCTCAGAAGCCGTACATCATTTGCTATGTATCCATCAGTATTTCACTGAGGCTTTCAATTCCCCAACCTGCAGAAAGTGTCCTCTGCAATGAGAGGACGGATTACAAAATCTGACTCATTAATGAAACATCATTATGCGTTTGCCCCAGTTTATTATACTTCTCCTTTTTATCTCACTTCTTTGGAACTCTCTAAACAACCCTCACAACCAAATGCTTCATTTTTTATGCTTGCAAAGGCAGAAAATGTTTGGACTTTAACATATAACAACGTTTTCTTTTATAAATATATCATACGTATTGTGCATTGTCATATCATATGGATTTCCACGATTGTTCTTTTAAAGACGGGATGTTGGCCAAAAGAGAATCCATTGCATTTTGGCACGGACATGAGGGTCGATCCGGGAATTTAGTTCAACATTGCAAAACAGGGAATAATTTAAGGCTCTTGAAATAATTGTAATTATTTTGGAGGCTCATATAAATGAATGTGTGCAGGGGGGGTGCTTCTTGATTGCAGTGAGGGGGCTGCTGGGCCCTGGCAGCAGGTATTCACTCTACTCACCGCTATTCTATTTCAGACAAAGGTAATCACATATTTTCAGCGCATTTGTTTCTTTCTTTTTTAAAGAGGCTTCGAGTTTCTTTTGTTTCCTCCTGTACATGGAGGATATATCGTAACAAGTATTTAGCTCCAGCAATGCGTGTTAATGTGTGTGCACAACTGAAAATGTGTTAGAAGCCCGCTTAATGTATTTGAAATATCAAAAATACAATATCAAAGCTAATCACAGTGAATGGGAAATTGTTAATTTTATATTATTAGTAAATAAAACATCAGGAATTCTCCCTGTGAGAACATTAGCAGGTTTTATTCGGTGGTCGGACAAAGGCACACAATAAGGCTTCATTCTTTTCACAAGTTTAATTTTAATATTTCTAATTGTTAAGAAATATCCTTATTATTTATCTAAAGAATTTGATTTAATATGCAGTTGCTTTTGCACTTTTCCTTTGTCCTCCTGTTCTTGTGGCTTCACCTTGATCCTTCAGTGTTTTCTGTCTTTCCCCCCCTTTGCCTTGAGTTCTAATTAAACTATTTTCAATATGGAGTGAAAAGCTTTTAACAGAAGTGCCCAATTACAAAATTAATTAAGCTTGATTCTAATTAATAGGTTAGTCAGTTCAGGTACAATTTATTTTTGATTTGAGGTTGGTGGTGGTTCCATTGGTGTTAGTGTAAAAATGGAAAACTTCACTATATACTGTATGTGATCCTGCTAATCAATAACCAATTTCACGCTGTTTTCGGATTAAAAATGTTATGCATACGAAAACATGGAGCTGGTTCTAGGCGCTTCAGAAAATAACTACTTATGTGATTTTTACGATGACACACTGAGTGATTCGCCTGAGGTAAACAAAATATGGATCTGGAAGCTGATGGATTATGGTGATTAAATTTCCATAAAGTATTTGACTACATGTAGTTCACCGTCAGGGTTCGTGTGGCAATGATCCCACCGGTAGTTTTTGGACCATTTACACCAAAACATTACATTTGAATATTCAGCCTGTGCATTAACTGAAACAGCCCAAAAGAAGAAAGACAGGAGTAAACAAACAGACACTAACAGGCACATTGGATTGGATGTGTAATTTCAGTAAAAGTGGTGATGAAAGAGCGAGAAACACTTGAGGGTTTAGTTCACACAGCATGACACCTTCTACTCACGCTGGCTCCGATGTTTGCATGTTTAATCCTGACACACACAGATCCAACCTCCCACTCTTCAATGTCTCCTACACAATATGTGTACAGTGTAAAGAGCCTCTTATAGCGTGAATCAGAAGCCACAGGAGACCTTCATATACGTACCACTGCATGTTATAATCACACTTACATAAAGTCACAAATGAAGACAAAGAAAAAACATCGGGACCCACGCACATGCATCCGGTTACGTTGTCACAGTCAATTTGGGCTTTTATCAAACTTGAGTCTTAACCAAAGAGACAGAACAATTTCCCTTTGTCAAATTAAAACCCAGCTTTTCTCTTGGAATACTTTCTGAGGGACAAAAATAAATCTCTTTCTTTCTCACGGTGTCGAAACTCTTCTGTGTAAAATGCAGTAATTGAAAACTAGCGTCAGTTGCCTCCTGCACGTTATCGCTGACCTAAATTCTGAAAAATGCGTGTTCAGTACTGTCAGTAGGACATCAATGATGGTGGCCGTGATTATGGGTGAAGGCTAATACCTCTGGGTGATGCCATGATTCTCTTTCTGTGACAATGAAATTTGAATTAATGGATTTTGTAACCATGACACTGATAACCTAATCCCAAGATTAATTCAAAACGTTGACACGCAAATGACTCCAACATCTATTTTTCTTTGGCACAAAACTGGATGATTCAGATGAAACTGAATTTCCCTTAATAAAATATTACTATATTACTTTTATATATGTGTATAGCAAAAGTAGCCTCTTTGCCCCCTGGCTGCCTTCATGAGCTTCTGTTTTTCACTTCAGGCAGACAAAAGGTTTCATTGCAATATCTAAAAAGCAAATTTTAAAACATATAAAGATCACTTTATAGTTCAAGCATTTTTATAACAATAGCTATACGAGTTCATAAAGATCTGATCATAAACTATAAATAAAGTTGGAAGATGGCAGCATCTGTATCCCAGATATGTTTTCTTTATTTCTATATACTAGATGCAGTAAATATTTCAGTGTAAAACTAGCCAAACACAATTAGTAGCTACTTGAGACGTTATGATAAATGATGATCCTGTAGCCTTTGTGAAGAGCTGGGATTTATTTGTTACCTTTAAATCGTTAATGAGACATTTATAATCAGGACATGAAGACAGAAAGGAGGGTTTGTTGAAGATAGAAAGAGATAGAGGCAAACAGAAAAACACATGAAAACCTAATTAACCTAATTAAAGTCTTGAAAATGTCACTGTGTCTGCGCCGGGAAACTCTGAAGCCGGGATTACTTTCTCGCCTTCACCTAAAGACTGTGAAAAGGATTCACCAGTTTAACTGTGGAATCTAATTAGAACGAGAGACGTGTGGATCAAGTTCAACTCCGCCTGCCGCGCCGCATTCACAAGAAATGGAAAAGGAGGATGAGGAGATTGGGCGGATCAAGTGAGGAGGTGGGGGAGGCGGGCGGGGGGGGAGAAGGGTCTTTGAAGAAGGGATGTGTGTGCTGGACCATATCAAGGCTCTTGGTTTCAGAGAGTCTGGCTCACTTGTATTTCACTCGCTCCACTTTGGTCAAATATTCCATCACTGTTACCTCACCACCACCACCACCACCAACACCTCCACCACCACCACCACCCCCACCTCCACCACCAACACCTCCACCACCAGTCAGATGGTTCTATAATCCAAATAACAATATACAGCAGCATTCATCTCTAAGCAGACAAATCATCTTATACGTTGCTTGGTGTGAAAGGAAGCCAGGCAATTTCAGGAGATCGGTTTGAAATAGATGAAAAAGGAAAAACATCTGATAAACAAGAAAGAGATAAAGAGAAGGACTGATGACGTGTGCAAGAGAGAGATTTTGTTTTCATGTCCAGGTGACAGGAAAAGGCCGGACCCTCACTCAGCCTCTGATCTGAGGGTCTCTGGTCCACCGAACATCCACTTACATCCCTTAATGGACTCCGGCTCCTGGTGGATTTAAAAAGGCATAAATAGGGCTGATGTTGAGATGGAAAACTGAGCGGTCTCCCCTCTGCAGATGATTCTGTTTGCGAAAAAGATAAATTAAATATTAAGAGCTGTGCAATCGATATCTCCACACTCTAAGCCAAGAAACAACCTCAGCCGTTCCTCCTGTTTTCCCTCCAACGTTGACTCTTCACTGTTTGAACCCTGTCACAGGATGGTCACTGAACTGATTTGGCGAGACCCGACAGAAACGTGGACATAACGACACAAAGTGCAAACGTTCAGAGCTCGTGCCTTCGGGGACCAGAGAGTAACTGGTGCTGTGTTTTCACACCTGACAGCTCGTAATAAACCAGGAGCTGTTAGTGCTGGAGCAGGAAACAGGTTATGATGACCGTAGCTGGGAGATGTTTCCCATTATCACCCTCAGTTTGATGCTCTATCACAGGTTATGAGTGGAGTAATTTCTCGATTATTGGTAGTTGAGGGTCGGCAGATGCCAGATGTGCCAAGGAGAATGGTTTAAATAAATAAAAAGGTAGCATACTCTGTTCTGGTAGTCGTTATGTTTTAGAAAGGACAAGCTCCTGGACCCCTGATTGAATCTTATGCGTTTAATACAAATCTGTTCATAAGAGAGGTGTTCCAAGCATAGGCAGACACGGTCAGGGTCTAATCTAATCTTACGTACATGAGGAGTGAAATATACGGAGCTGAAAAGCGAATTCAGTCCAGGAACTACCTTGAGTAGCAGCGCTGAGTCGCGGAGGAACTGCTGAGAGAAGCAGATCGAGAATCCTCCCAGCTGCACAGTTCATTAAGACTTATTCTGTAGCACAGATCTGTTATCCTGGGAGTTAACTGAGGAGGACAGCTCGATCGTGCCCGTGTGGAACAGCAGCACCGAGTGCATCTGGGACCGCGGTACAACGGCAAGCTTCTGTCACACCGGGACTTGTCACATGATGCTTCCAGGGACCACAACAGCATAACACAACAGCACATTACACAGCATCTCAGGAGGGTTCGGTGATGTGCTGCAATGGAAGCTCCTCTGTGGAGCCACATGCCAACGGCGAGTTGTGAGCGGCTCCGCAGAGACGAGGGACTGATTCACAAATTCCACTTCTCAATGAGGTCTCAGCTTCTTAGCTATTAGCTTGCGCACTGTCAAGCCTGCACAACATTGTCTCTGTTTAATTCAGTTTAGCAGCATGTTTTCATCCAGCTGTGTTTTCATTGCTGTTTTTCTGATTTTAAGCAGGATTATGCATTTTACAGAAACAACACCATTGAAAGTTGGGGGTAGAGTTCGTTTTGGGTCGAGGAAGAATCCAATTTGTGCCAGATTCTGACATTCAGACCCTTTTTTTCTACTTTTTCACAGAGAAGAATTCATGGATCTCGGCAATGTTTGAGAGGACTGATATTTATCTGCAACTTGGTGCAGCTCGATTTGATTTAAGGAGACTATTGGCCCATGGTGGATGTTTGCACTCTGTGGGCTATTCTAGTGGATTCACTGCCGTTTGTCTGTCTGTTGGCATGACTACATAAAAACTGCAGAACTTATTCTGTGAACTGGTGGATGGATGGAGCATGGGCCGGGGAAGAGCCCATTAAAACATGTTCACCTCACATCTACAGTAAAAAAGGCTGATATTTATTCAGCTGTATCAGAAAATGAATATTTTGCCTGTGCTTAATGTAAATAGTCAGCCTTGGCGGAGTTATATGCTTTGCCCTTCTAGTTCTGTAGCCGTAATGATGCTCGAAATCTGCTGTTTTGCATCACTGTGAGTTTGTCTCCCTCAAACTAGGAATGCTGGTTTGTCTTTTAACTTAAAAATACTAAACTAAAAAAAAGAACTTCTGTTTGAAACCCCAAAAGCATTCAGTCAGTTAATGTTTTTCTTCTTTATTCACAGAAAAATGCAAAAAACTGCAATTATTGAATTTGTTTCTCCTCTCAGCCAGAGGTTCCCAGCCCCTGGTTCAGATCATCACTTTCTTATGTGAGACGAGAGGTCAGATGATTAGGAAGTGACAGCAGCTCTGTCTTGCATGATCAGGTCTGAGGATGGAGCCGATTGTAAATGATGATTCTAGTACGGAGGGTTGTGTTATTTAGTATTTTTAAAGCACACTCTTCCTTCTGTAGGCTGCATTGGCATCGAGCCCAAAGTTCAGATGGAGCAGCCAGCCCAACAGCCGGGGGGGTGAGGAGGCACGTTCCACGGCCGTACTATCTCCTCAGCGTGTGGATCCTGGAGCTGCTGCTGACGAACCAACCGACCTGAACACGAGCAGTGGTAGTTGTGTAATCAGGCTGGATGTGGGCAGAGGAGCCAGACACAGATCCTGCTTCGTAATACCAAGATGTCTAATGTGTAATCGTCTCTGACATCTCATTTGTGTAGGTCTGTATGCAGAAGGTTATGTAATCATCAGCACATAAGGTTGTGTTTACTTATGTTGGTAAAGACTTTGCTTTGTTCCAGACATTTTGTAGAAAGCTTTGTGCCAGCGTCAGTAATTGCAAACTTGCTGAAGCTTAAATTTAAACAATTAAACAAGAACGTCTCAAAAGAACACGATCGCATCAGTCGTTCGTTTTCTACTCCACTTTAATATCTTCTTCTCAACCTCAGAAGACCCCACATGCGCATTTAAACTCTGCATGCTTTACATAACTGCCAGCTTTTTTCCTAAATGCACTTTTTTAGTTTGATTGATTTCCTATAGTCTCCTTTCCCAGAGGAGACATTAAGGCCGATGACCCTTCCACGGCAGGGAGAGTTGCTCGCAGCCCAGGAGAACTCATGTTCACACAAACCACGGAAAGTAGCTGTTGCCAGTATCGAGGAAAATGATTCTGTCAAAGACTGCGAGGCTGAAAATCCACTCTGCCTTTGCCCACTTTCTTTTCTGTTCCAAGCAGAGGGAACTGTAATTGTGTAATGCGCAGGCAAATTTGAGCACTTGTGCCTGAAGCTCATCAGTGATGTGGCATGGATGCAGGAACCGACAGTGGGAATAACATCCTCTCTGCGGTGAGGGAAAGCACAAAGGGTCATTACATAACCTTGGCTCTGATGAAGGCAGGGTTTCCTGGCATTGCACTACCAGGGTCTAGGGATGGAGGTGGATCATCGCAGTCATGCACAAAAACCTTTCATGTGTACCTGCTGATTGAGAGGTTTTTGTGTATCTGTGGCAATTTAATCATGAGCCAAAAAACGCTCCTTCTTTGAGAACAATCGCACAAAAAGGTGCAGGAAGAAAACCAATACTCTTCAGGCCTCTCCGACACCAGAGATCATGAACTATTCCACAGGGAGGATGTTGTGGAGGAAATTCTAATTACAGATTCTGTGAAAGGGCCTAAAATGGCTTTTGAGAGAAAGATCATATGGTGCAGGTTATTCAGAATATAGCATTTCAGCCACATGAATTGTTCGGCTCGTGGCAAAGTCAGTAACTGTAACTATCAGCTCATAACTGAATCAATAATGTACAGTGGCTGCAGAAGTTCCTGGATGAATCCATCTGACTTCCGCTGACTTTTCCTTTCCAATGCAACTATCTTTGGTGGTAAAAACAACAAGTGAAACAACTGGATGAAGTTCCATTAGAAATATAGATATTCATGGAGCCTAGAGGATGAATTGTAATGATCCGGGAGTTTTCATCTTGCAATGGGAGCAATTAAAAGTTTCACCTATAACTTGACATTCATAGTTTAGAGACAATCTCAGGAGGAATTATCTGTTTACTGAATATTATCAAGCACCATCATCAGGTCAAATTTGTAATATTTGCTAATGTTTTTTGTTATGAGCAAATACCTGCAAAACAAATGATTCCCATCAGTCTCAGATGCATCTCGTGTTTTATGCTAATTATCGAAAATTATCATGTTTAACTAAGATTTGTGTTGTTGTATTTTTTTTTGTGAGGTTTTTCTCAAGAGTCTCGAGATTCAGTTAAACCTAGTTGTGCCCTGACGTCAATAATTAAAATTATTTTCCCTGATTAAATTACTTTATGAGAGGATTGTAAAGCATCAACAAAACAATCTGTAATATAAAACTGTGCAACTCTTACATACCCTAAATGCACAACTATACAAACACCACTGGGGCAGAAACATGTTGAAGATGAATCAAATGAAAAAAAAGAATCAGACTGAAAATAATTTATGTGATCGCCGTCTTTTTGATGACTTGATGTGTCTGACATTGTAGCAGATAATTGGTGATTAAGAACATCTTGATGCCAGAATCTTGACTTGTCTTTGGATTGATTTTGAATATATTCATCCATAATTTCAGGGAATATAAATAGATAAAATAAGAAGTGATGAAAATCCTATGCAGTCATTAGAGTCCAGTCGTCCAAATTCTTACTGTGACTGAAACAAAGGAGTACAAATAACATTCTTTTGATATAACATAAAAAACATCCACTTGTTGTCCCTTTTCAACAGTTTTGAATTTGTTGTGATATTTACTGTTGAACTTCCTGGAATCAGTGAATGCGAGAGGAGCTGTGCTCTCAAAATTGCTCATATTAGAAAGTGGTTGTGTGGAGTGGCACTACGAGATCAGTCAGTCAGGGGGAGCTGGAGTGGAGATAAACACGGTGACTAATAGCAGGGGATGTTCAAACAAGTGAATGAGAAATTAGCCGGGAGGACGATGAGTCACGTCTCAATGTGACTCTGTGGCACGCCGGCGCCTGGCTTCCCTCCGAGCGCCGCCGCCGCCTCCTCGGTAACACTCTGCTCGCCTCCCTGCATCAGAGCCGACCACAGAGCGCTGAGTCGGCGGCTTTCCCCATATCAAGGAGCTTATGATTTGTCTTTGGGTTCATAGTAACTGGCCTTCATTACTGTGAGCAAGTGAAACACCACACTTCTGTGCTTTTCTGACACCGAATACATCATTGAGGTTATATATTTATATATATAATGGTTATAAAAGGCAGTGTAATAAATAAAAACAAAGTGAGTGGAATAGGTTTGACTCACAGGTTATAATCTACTGTCATGTGACAGAGTGGTTATGGTAACAATTACGTAAACTGAAAAAACTGAATTCAATCGGCACCATTATTGGGAAAAGCTAAAGCCTAAATAAACTGTTATTATAAATCATAAGCATTATTTTTTATATCAAGGTGTGAGGACTATTGGGATATTGTAGATATTTCATTTTCAGTCTTACAATAAGTACAATAAATACCATATGTGTATGATCATTTCAGCCTCTGTACAATAATTTAATGTATTGAAACGATAATTTTGTGTTAGTTTTAGGAATTATAATAATCAGTAAACAGTAAAATATGGATCTTTGTGTGTGAACATGCCTGCTTGTTGTGAATATGAACCATGCATCAGGCTTTTTACTCCTTGTATATATATAAATATTGTGTTTTAAAAAGTATTGTTCTTTTTATATTTATATGTTGTTATTGCTTTCTTGGCTATGACTCATGTACGTGAATCTTCCCCAAACATGTTTAATTTAAGCCTCTTGTAACTTTTTTGCCATTTTAAAACATGAATGGGAAAAAACAACACGTTCTCTTTGTCTATAGCTCATATTAAACTGAGTGTGCTTCGCTTTCTACTGACAGTATAAGATAATGGAATATTTTTCGCACAAAGGACACATTTCTCCACAGTATTATTACAGAAAGGTTTGTTTTTATGTTGTGTTATGTTAGATTTGGTAAAAGGCTCCTTGCCTCTCCTCAGCTTTTACTGCCACTGCACTCTGAATACCAACAGGGGCTCATTAAGAGATGATCAAATATAAGTAGCTCGCAGAGGGAGCTAACGTGGTCGTGGAAAATAACTGTCTCTACGATTAAATAGGATGAGTTGTTTAATCGTCCTTTGCCCCAAAAAACGCATAACCACCTACACAAAAGCACAGAAATCTACTGCACAAACAAACTAGATTAGATCGTACTTCCTTTCATCGCTCCAGTCAGATGTTGGGCTTCAGTGCCAGTGTTTGCTTATCGTGACCAACAGTGTACATTTTAGGCAAGATGACAAAAGTTTAAATTCCCTCAAAAGATAACAGACAAAACATCGCACAGTGTGTGACTCTGTATGTAGATTCATGCCTTAGCATCACAAAGTGTTACTAGCTTGACAGACTCTCTGTAAGTCCACAAATCAATTCATGTGTTCTGGGTTAAAGGTTTTAAGGACACGTGTAATGTCATTTGCACAAACATGTATACAAGTCATTTTACAAGATGACCTCCAGACGGTATCAAAGCAATTGAGCTCAGACATTATCCAGACTTTGCATATTGAGAAAGCAGCAGGAGAAAGTCCGGGTCAGACAAAATCTGTGGAGCGTTCAGGTGAGTGGCGGCATCCGGGTAGAGCATGAAGCAGGTAGGAAATCAAATGGTTGGTTTTACAGCACGTCATTGCAATATTAAACAATGTTAGTAAGTAAGTAAGTAAGTAAGTTTTATTTATAGAGCACATTTAAGTACAGCATAAACTGACCAAAGTGCTGTACAATGACAATAAAAGGTTATCACATATCGCAAGTTTTCCTAAAATGGCTTAAAATGCGAGTATATTGCAAGTATAAGTAGATTCACTTCTCACATCCTCACTTTCCCCAAAACTGTTTAAAGTCAGTTAGTGGTGCAGATGAGACAAAATAATCTTGCACTACTCCAACAACAATCCTACAAAATTAAAAAGCTGTGGCAGCCAAGCAATGGCCTGTGTTTAAACAGCAGCTGCACTTTTACACACCCAGCAGGCAAAGGGTGACTTAAGCAAATCTTATTCTGACCATTTTATACATTTAGGTCCAATCTTAACTCTCATTTTATTTGTCAACTGGATCTTCAGGTTATATTGTCCATCTGCCATTTTGTGCCGGGCAGGCAGGTAGTGAGCAACTGGCTTGATAGAGAAACTGAAAATGGCTGCCAGCTTGATGAGAGCATTCCAATTGTAACATTCAGTAAATTTAAAAGAGGCTAAAAATCTCCACAGCTCGACTGAGTCGTCTCTGTGTATTCTACACAATAACAAGTGACTTGTTCCATATCGCACATATTCATTTGTTTCCTATTTTAAACCCATTTCACTCAACGTTGTGGATATTTCCCACCTGACGAGATTAGCCACCTTAAGTAAAAGCAGTTCAGCTTCTCCTGAGAAAGGAAAAATGGTCATAAATCAGAGTCCCAGGTTGAACGGAAATAAATTACTGCTACTAAGAAATTCCGCATGTGGGAACGAGCGTCTCCGGAGAGTTGAGGGAACATTCAACACTAATCACTGGACGTTGTTTCAGAGCGAGACAGCAACTGACTGCTGATGGAGGAGACATGAGAAAGTACGTGGAGTTCAGGGTCGAACACGGCACGGAGCTGTGCAGACCATAATGGGAATGAACAGTTGGAGCCGGAGGATCTCATCTGTTGAGTTAATTCTTCCTCGCTGCTTTAAATCACTTTCCCAGGAGACTTATTCCAGAAAGAAGCCTGGAGACAACCATGTAGGGTCTGTTTTTTCACACTATCATCACACAAAAAATGGAACAGTATTGTGGTACTGCTACTATTGTAGATAAATTGTCAGCTATTAATGTGGGCTATGTTCGTAAATCGATTTACAAATTCAAATTCCAACCGACTCTAATTCGCGCCCACAAGCTACTAAACAGAGGAAGAACCGAACGAAATTGGGAAACGTATCTGTGCTGTCGGAGATCAGTGTAATTCCATGAAACAGTAAAAAAGATAAGGAAGTAAACAAAGGCTAAGACAATTAAGATAAACAAAAGAATTTCCACGAGAGGAGAATCTGACTTGAAGCAACTTTATGATTATTCTACAGATTTAGCACAAAAATAATCTCCTCTTCACTACTGGAGGAAAGAGGCCGGATTCCATTTCTTTTGTTGTGCAGAACAGCGAGTTGTGCATTCACAATTCTCCATTGCCATCTCATTCACTTTAATTCACCTTCTATGCTTCGTTTCAAAGAGATGTTTCATGCATCCGGGGAATAATTGGGGATTATCAGCTCTAAACTGGCCTTTTGATGCCTTTTAAAGAGATTTTCAATGTGTTTCTAAGTTTAGCTTCATTTTGAATGTTTTCTGTGGCTGAGGGAGAGATTGTGAAGTCCGAAAGGATTTGACCACAAACTAATGAGTTTTCTTACAATCTTTTTTGGAATTGTGTTATAGGTGTAATTCCTATTAGTAGTTTTAGGTTGTATATATTCAATTGTTTGGTTTTTCCGTCACTTGTAGATCCTGATGTGCAGAGTGTGCATTTTCTTTCTGTGTATATTGTCAGTCTCTGTTTCACCTACCGAAGTTTCACCTATTTCTTTTCTTTCTTCAGCTGATCCTCAGTGAATTTAATATCCAATGGAGTCTATCTATCTATGAATGATATGAATTAATTCTAAAGGTGTAGATGAGCTCATATGATTACCCATAACTTATTATATCCCCCTAGACCCCACTGATTAACTTAATTTCCTTTTTGTGCTTTATCTTCACGGGTTTACAAGAAACCAAAAGTACACCTGCAGTGGTCAAACATTTCATACGAGTTTTACAACTTTTTCTTGAAATGAAATGTCCCCTCCTGAAGGACAGTTCAAGTTTTTGCTGCATCCAGCCAGAATAATGAAACATGAATAGAGGACATTTCCCTTGATTCATCCTCGTAGACGGACGAGAGTAAAAGTAAAAAACAAACATCATCTCATTCCGTCCTTCTCTGCAGCTGCAGTAAACCTGGGGCTAATGGTCGTGTTCCTGAACTCAGCTGTGCACAAATGGGTATCTGACTTTTATTTAAATTACACCATGCATAAAATTCTACACTCTTTTCTTGTCTGCAAGGGAAATGGGCCATCTGAATGATTTAAAAACAAAAGTATAATGTAGTTAGGGACAGTGCAGGTGCATATTACTATCTTTATAATGTGACCGTTGAAACAGTGACATATAGAGATACTGATCTCAGACCAGGTCAACCACACTACCACATTCTGCAGCCTCTACATCCCACCTAATGTTAAGACTAAGGTTGCAAAGGAGGAAACTTTCCATGGGAAGTTTAGCTCGGGAATTTGGGGAATTTTGAAAAAAAAAAAAAATAAGCAAATTAAACGCTGAGCAATAAAAACATCATTCAAAACTCTATTTTAAAGATGTAAGGAGTGAAGCACACACTGCACGTTGAGTTTCAACCCTCCACTGTGCATTCTTCCATCACATGCACAGATAACTCCCAGCATCCTTCACTCTACAGCAGGGCTATTGAGGCCTGCTGTAGTGTGCAGGACTAGATAGGTAAGTTTCAATGATATTACTGGGGAAAATATATTAGCATGCTGATTGAGGATTGTTCATCTGTTCATCTAGCCTATTTCCATTCATTTATCCATCAATTGTAAAATATGAGTACAGATTCGAATTGGTTGGCTAACTATTTATATCTCTGGCATTGCATTAGTGTTTTTTTACAAACTTTTCTCATCTTATTCTACAGAACAATGCCACGTGCACTATCTCATGTGTGGAGTCATTTCACCCCATCCAATGTAGAAGGAAAGGCTGTGTACATTTGCAAATACTGTGCAAAGACCTATGTTAAGAATGACACAACGATGCAGAAGCATATAGTCAAGTGCCCAAAGTTTCCTCAGGGCTCAAATCAGCCTATGACAAATCAAAATGTTTATATTTATGTATATGACAAGGTAAATACAGTTAGTACAAATTACCCACAACATTTCCAGTTTATTCCCGTTAATTCCCGTATATTCCTGTTTATTCCCGTTAATTCCCGAATATTCCTGTTAATTTCCATGGAAAGTTTCCATCTTTGAATATTCCCGGAATTTTGCAACCCTAGTTAAGACTGACACACAGATGGGTGCAGGTTCATTTGAAAAGGTAGAACACCCTCAATGAGAACTTCACTAGCACCTGGCACTGCTCAGCTCTGGGTAGGAACAGTGCAGCGATATCGACCACAGGTTAACCTGCTCTGCCACTTTGCTTGCTTGCAGAGTGAGAGTCAAGAGTTCCTCTCTAATGAGGTGACCACATAGACGTCCTTTAACGTTATACAAGGTCGTCCTCACAGTTTGAGATCCACAACACGTGTGTGGCGCAATCAATACTCTTGATGTGCAGGATTAAGATAAAAGCCCCCTCATTGTCATTGGTCAGGAGGTTAGAATGTAAGAGTGGTGTTAAGTTACACTCGGTCATACTTAGCAGCAGTAGAATCAAATAGTCCGGATTGTAACATTAGTTGTTTAGGGAGCCGCGCTAAAAGGAAATGTGAGCGGTGACTGTGGCTAAAAGAGCATTGCATAATGTGTGAACGTGTGTTAACACTGGTTGCACAACGCCTTTCAGGTCAGTGGACACATGAGACGCACACAGAGATAACTAATGTGTGCAGACAGAGTTCACAATCAGTGCTGTGGTGTTATATACAGCAAAACGTGCAATTCACTGCAGGTCGCACAGGGATCTGTGAACCCTCAAGACCTCCAGAGCAGATCACGTGCGTGCAGGAGGAGCCGGGTGCACCAGCGGGTCGCACCACTTTATTTCCAGAGTGGAAGAAGCAGCGAGAAGAGCCAGTAATTCCTGTTCATCATTATTATTTAATCGTGAAAGAGATTAACTCCCGTTCACAGTCTTGTGTCTGGAACATTGTCTGTGATTGGAAGCTAAAGCGATGGATTTCGGGCCAAAAGCCGTCTTGGACCCCTAAATGAAGTCGTCATGGTGATGGGACAGTCTGTTAGAGATCCCTGAGCATGACTCCCTGGGGAAGTGATGCTGCCCTTATCAAATGGAGCAATGGAGCAAGTCCCCCTCACAATCGGATGAAACACTGACAGAATAGTGATGGAGATCTCCCTCTTAGATAGCAGACACCCTTCCAAGCCCTAATTTAACTCATAAAAGGTCATACACAGGATGGGACTGTAAAATGATCAATCATTTAAAAGCCGAACGCCGCCTCTACTGGGACGATTCATAATAAATGAAGGGGGAGAGCTCATAACAGGTGAAGGAGAGATGGAAAGAATGAAAGTTGGACGAGCTCTTTGGGAAACGAGATTGCTGTTTTGTGACGCTAATAAAAGTCTAAATTGGTTTTCTTTCTGATCGGCTGATGAAATTAGAATCTGAAAAGCACCACTTAGAAGAACAGAGGACAAAAACAACACAAGGCTGAAGCCCAGAGACCATCAGGCTATCAAATTCATAAGTTGTATTGTCTTTATTACAAATAAGCAAGTTTAACAACGCACGTGTCTTTCCTCTGATAAACAGAATAAGGGCAGACGGAGATTTCCAGGATCTATTGTCTGTTGAGTATCGATCAACAGGTGAAGCTTAAAGAAATAGATACAGATTAATTTGTTGTTATTGAGTGTAATAAATCCTTTATGAGAACACAAGGACTTTTGAGTTAATGCAACACTATGCTTCTTCTTTTTTTTAACCTTAAAATTACGGCTGCAAAATGGGTTTGATGGTTCACCGGCTTAGAAAAGTTGGATGGTGTCAGCAAGTTCAAGAGTAAATCTGAACTTTAGATCAGTAAAAAAGACAAGTTACCAAAAACTTAAAATGTCCACTGTTTCTTCTGGAAATGAAAACTACTATTAATCGCCTGGATACAGGGCCCAACAGAAGTAATCACCAGGTCTGGCTGCAGAGGGCGCTGTGGCTCAGGTTTAATTCCAGAATGAAGTTTAAAAATGTATACAAAAATAATTTAATTTCAAGTTATTTAAGATTATTAAACCTGTGCAGGAATGGAATTAACCAATTCACAAAAGAGAAATTGATTTAGAAAGAACATTGATGTGCTCCCTCTGCATCTTTCTTAAAGAGGATTTCGATGTAATCAGCAAAATAACCTCAACTCAAACAAGTCTCTTCCTTGGGTCTTGTTACTTAGCACCAACTAAAGAAAACATAATCATAAGCACTACACCTCTTCTGCAAATACTTGCTTTGCAGCTGAGTTTTTTCACCACAAAACTGCAGAACAGAAACTCGGTGTCTCAGCACAGTCTGTGGAGACGGGTCACCCTGTTCACAGTCTCAGTCTCTGCTCCTCACTTCAACCTCAGTCTACTGTTCTGCCTTTTTGCTGAATCCCTCAATGGATTGAGCCTGATTGATCATAATGACTTTGGGGATCTTAAACGTGGCTGGAGCTGCACTGGGAGCGGCCTTCTCACTCCTCGTCTGTGCCTCGATTATACAAGGTAATCATGGACCACATGTGCTGTCGCTCATAGAATACAGCAGCAGAGATGGGATGCTCACCACGGGTTTGAAAATGCGTAATGGCTTCTGGTGTGATAAGCTGCCTCAGAATAATTCTGTGATTTTATCTGCCTGCGTCCCAGCGGATCGCAGTCTGTATTCTCAACTTCAAAGTTAGCGTTTTTGTCTCCTAACTCTGCTTTGCTTGCAACACTATGAACTGATATGCTTCACAGGGTTCCGGCACGATGTTGAGACTCCACGTTATGACCAAGAAGCTGTGGTGGGCCAGAACATCACCCTACAGTGTTTGGTGGAAAAGCTGCCTGGCCTCAAGATGGTCAACATTGAATGGAAGAAAAACCATGAAAGCACCAAGCTGGCTATGTTTAGCCAAGACCAGGGAGATGTTTTATTTTGGCCTAATCTCACTTTACATTTTGAGAATTCAGACAAGTCAATGGGGTCCTATCTACACCTTCCTGAGGTGAATACATGGGACAGCGGCATCTATATTTGTGATATTGCAACTTTTCCATATGGCACCATCAGGAGGGAGACGGAGCTAAAGATTAAAGGTAAGTAGAAGAAAGGCAAGTACATGCAAAGTCACACCTGCACACCTCAAACAAACTCTGCAGTCCTCGTAGGATTCAATATTTGGATAAGGCTTGCACAGATACCTTCCGTCTTATTGTCAGGTGCATATTTTTCATGTTACTCCAGATTGCATCAGAGCGTTGCTGCCGTTGAGCCGAGCGCTGTTTGACGCTTCAGTCAAAAACTCTCTTGTAGATGTTCAATTTGTCCCATGTCATATATATTTATCGAAAAGATTTCCGATAGAGCTTTTCCCTTTTCAATTTATCTAGTATCGACCAATGGCGAGTACTGCTCCGATATCTTTACATTAAAAAAGATACCTCATATAAAGTGTTTTAACATTTTAATCCTGTTTAGACGAACAGATTCTGCATGTGAATATGCAGAATGCCCAAACACACGTTTCTGGCAGTATTAAAAGACATTTTTTTCCGAGGCTGATATTGCTTTTGTATAATCTCTAGATTGTCAGCATTTAACATCTTATAATTGCAAAAAAACGTATTTCTGCTTATTTTTCTCTTGACTCTCATAAACTGATGCAGGACAATAATACACTCTTCCCTTATTTACAACTATAATTGAACTGAAGGAATGTTATGATCATAAATAGAAGCAGAGGACAATGAAGGTGTTTGTATTTGTGTATCGCGTGTAAAGGCAGAGTCATCAGATACCACCCATTGTGTTTTCCATACGCTTGATTCATTGATTCATTTTAATCCTACATTATCTACGTTAGATGTTGTTGAAATAACGTACGACACGAACAGCAGCTTGGAAGTGGCTAATGGACAGAATGTGACGATTCTCTGCCGAGCTTCCCCCGATGCCGAGTACAGATGGACCAAGGTAACAGACGCCATCAAAGGAAGTTAATCAGGCCATTTACCGCATTCCAGTAGATTTCACTTCAATTATTTTGTTTATTAATTCAATTACACATCCATGAACATCAAGATGATTTGATTACCTCTGACATCAAGAACCTACACTTCCCAAAAATTCTCATTATGATTTATGAGCTCCATAATCATGTTTTTCCACCAGTTTACCATCACGGTACAAACAGCAACCACACATTCAGAGACAGGTGAGCTTCTCCATTTCTCTCATTGTGTCGCACTCACTTTCTCAGCATGTCCTCAGGGCTGGATTAACCATCTTGCAGAGGGGCCGAGAGACTAACTTACTTAATAAACTGCACCGGACCAGAGAGCTCACACTTGACTTTTGTTATTATACTGGAGCTCACTCAATTCTAATTTTTAACTAGGGCTACGTTGTAGCACTAACGGGCCCTAGTACACAGGCGGTTTCAAGTCTGTTGCCGTCGGGGAAGAGAGAGCGTTCGATGACCAAGCGCACGTGTCCGCGTTGCATGTGTTTGCACACTGCGGCAAGGATAAAGGTTTCACTTCCTGTAGCCAGTAGGTGGCGCTGTGATTTTAAGTCATGGTGTCTATGCAGATGTCTTCAGGTAGCGACTCTTGTCTTACATGCCTAGTTTGGACTAGATTGAACCAAATATGCCTGAGATACAGTAGCTCGTGTTTCGATGGCGTGTAATCAAACTTTGACGCCAGGCCACGGTCACATGGTATGACGAAATGTTAAAATTCAAATAATTTTAGATATCCATCTTGTTGTGAAGACACTCATTTAAACTTTAAGTTGATCTGATGAAAGCCCTATGTCAAAGTAAATATGCGGAATATGGCCAAAATGGCCACTAAATCCAAAATGGCGGGCTTCCTGTTTACTCTAGCATATCTATCCAAGAGACTTATTTCTTTGTCATGAAAAGACACACGTCCCTGTTGATTTTTGTAGATGACCGCCAATCGTAGTGCCGGGGATGCCCTTTAGGGGGCGCTAGTCAGTGATTTTGCCACGCCCATTCCTTAAAACCATCTGAATATCTTCAGGGGGGGGGGACTGTTAATACACACATGCAGTTTGAGGGAGGTTGAACCTCGAACACCGAAGTTATAGCAATTTCGTGTGTCATGGCGAGTTGATCAACTTTGATGCCACGCCATTAATATGGCGTTTGACAAAAAGTCGCAGTAATCTTATGTCTTCATTATCAATGTCTTGAGACCCATTTTACATAGTTTCACATGGTTTCGCCAAGTGGATGAGGAGGATCATTCCAAGTGTAAGAAGTTCCAAAAACAAGACATTTCCTGTTGCCACCAGGGGGCGCTGCGATTTTAAGTCATGATTTCTGTGTTGATGTCATCAAGTCGTGACTCGTGTCTTATGTGTCTACTTTGGACTCGATCAGACCAAATATGTCTGAGATACAGAAGCCTGTGTTTTAATCAAACTTTGACGCCACGCCACGGTCACACGCTCTGACGACAAGTCGATCTTTTGATAACTTTAGATCTCCATCTTGTTGTGATGACACTCGTCTACATTGTAAGTTGATCCGATGAAAGCTCTACGACAAGTACATCAAAGTAAAAATGTGGAATATGGCCAAAATGGCCACTAAATCCAAAAAGGCAGGCGTCCTGTTGCTTTTTTCATAATGCCCTTTGAGACTTTTTTCTATGATTAGTCACGATACACCTTACCACCGATTTTGGTGAAAATCGGTTATGTGGAAACCTAGGGGCTGAGTTCCAGGTGGCGCTGTTGAGCCATTTTGCCACGCCCATTTACAAATACTCCAGAATACGTCAATTTTCACCACTTTACTGCAAACTTTAGAAACCTTTTGAGCATGTTGAAGCCCTCAAAAAGCCAATTCATTTGTTGCGTAATGCTAATAAAAAGAAAAATCCCTTCAATTTCAATAGGGCCTCCCACCGGAAGCTTCCTAAAGTTAAAGCTTCCTAAAGTTAAAGATTCCTAACGTCAAGGCTTCCTAAAGTTAAAGCTTCCTAAAGTCAAAGCTTCCTAACGTTAAAGCTTCCTAAAGTTAAAGCTTCTTAAAGTTAAAGCTTCCTAACGTCAAGGCTTCCTAAAGTTAAAGCTTCCTAAAGTAAAAGCTTCCTAAAGTTAAAGCTTCTTAAAGTTAAAGCGATAAAGTTAAAGCTTCCTAAAGTTAAAGCTTCCTAAAGTTAAAGCTTTTCGTCCGTCTGTTAGAACGATGACAGATTTCCAGTAAACCTGGTGGAAGGATGTTGGCTCAGGGAAGATTTACATTTACATTTAATTTAATTTAATTTAATTTTTGGACAGATCCAAGATATTTACTTTATTTTTCTTTAACATAGTGAAATAGGATGTTTTTCATTATTGATTTTTCAGATAATAATTCATGGATTTGGTCCAGATCCAAATCTGATAGAAACGTTTTCCAGTTTGTGAAGAGGTGACTTGTTTCTCTGAGGATCATCTGTCGTCTGTCGTCAGGATTTCTGTGAATCTGTGTATTTTTCCCTCAGACTCCACAACAACACCTCCCAGTTCCAGCTCCAGTTTCACACGTTCATCAGCTTTACCTGAAACCACCAACCAGTCTGAGGATCAGACACCTGAGATCACAGGTAGACACATGTACCTGCATCCTCTCAGTGCCTGTTGAAGCTGAAACACAGATTTAATATGTTTCCTGTATTAATGCTCAGGACCTGATACGTCCTTCTCGACCAACAACGTGATTCTGACTGTGAGACTGACGCTGGTCGTCATGGTCGTCCTGTTATCAGGGGCCGCACTGATATTCTGCAAAAACAGGACTAACAGACCCAGAGGTGAGGCAACAGGAAATACACACACAAGTACACACATGTCGATCACACACATAACAACTCGAAACTCGAAACACAAGTTCCAACGTTTACGTGCAGAATTAGGGAGAAGAAGGAAACTTACTAGGAATCAACACACCGAGGAAAACGCTCGTTAAGTCCAAAACACGTTCAGGTCAGACACCAGGAAATACTAAGACACATACTAGGAGAAATACAATGACAAATACTAGAACATATACTAGGACACATACTAGGACAAATACTAAGATAAATACTACAACACATACTAGGAGAAATACAATGACACATTCTAGGACAAATACAGGAACACATTCTAGAACAAATACTGGAACACATACTAGGACAAATACTAGAACACATACTAGGACAAATACTTTGACAAATACTTATGTAACACATGCGGACTAATAGATTTGGTTGGAGCCCATCGTGTGAATGCCAAGAAACGGGAGACAGAGGTAGCTTTTAAATATAATTTGTATTTTTACTTAACACAAAAACAAAATTAAATATTTCGCAATTAATTTATATTTCCACTTCAGTTATATAAGTTCAAATCATTAACATGATTTCAGGTCATGCAGATTATTTCAGGTTATGCTCATTCATTCAATTCATGCACCTTAGGTTAGGTCATGCACATTATTCAGTTTTAAAGATTCAAGATTCAAGATTTTTTATTGTCAAAAATGCACAACAGTAACATTAAGCAGTCGCTGGCAATGAAATGCTTGAGTCACAGGCTCTCTTCTAGCAATGCTCAAGTAATTACAACCAAAAAATATAAAATAAAAATATAAATAGTATAAAATAGAATATAAACAATTTAAAATAGAAAATAAAATATATATCTAAATATTAATAACAATAGTGCAATTTGTGCAATAGTGCAAAAATGCGAATATGCCACGGTGCTGGTTTGGTGGAGTTATTGCAGTTCAGAGGAGTTTAAAAGTCTAATGACCTGGGGGATGAAACTGTCTCTGAGCCTGGTGGTGCCGGCCCGGATGCTGCGGTACAGTCGGCCAGACGGCAGCAGGCAGAAATGTTTATGGCTGGGGTGAAAGGGGTCTTTAATGATGCGGTTGATCTTCCTCCTGTACCGCTGGGTGTAGTTAAAGCTTCCGAAAGTTAAAGCTATCGAAAGTTAACTCCTGGTGATGTGTTGAGCAGACTTCACCCCCCTCTGTAGAACCTCACGGTTCAGGGCGGTGCAGCTGCCGTACCAGGCGGTGAAGCAGCCAGTCAGGATGCTCTCTGTGGTGCACCTGTATCCTGGAGTCCATGTGGAAAAGAGCCGCTGTCTGGCCGTCTTCCTGATGGAGTCTGTGTGATGGGTCCGGGTCAGGTCGTCACTGATGTGGACCCCGAGGAACCTGAAGCTGCTGACTCGCTCCCCCGGGGTGCCGTTGATGGAAAGAGGGGCGTGTTCCACTCCTTGTCTCTTCCTGTAGTCCACGATCAGCTCCTTCATTTTGCTGACGTTGAGATGGAGGTATGTGTCCTAGCACCAAGATGTCAGGCCTATGACAATGGAGCTGTGGGTGGCCACGCAGTCATGCGTGAACAGGGAGTACAGGAGAGGACTGAGCACGCAGCCCTGGGGGGCACCGGTGTTGAGGGTCAGGGTGGAGGATGTGGTGCTGCCGATCCGCATCGCCTGTGGTCTGCCCGTCAGGAAGTTCAGTATCCACTCACAGAGGGCGATGTTGAGCCCAAGGTCTCTGAGCTTGGTGACGAGCTTCAGGGGCACAATGGTGTTGAATGCTGAACTGTAGTCGATGAACAGCATTCTCACATATGTGTGTCCCTCTGGTCCAGGTGGGAGAGGGCAGTGTGGAGGGTGAGGGAGATGGCATCTGCAGTCGACCTTTTTGACCTGTAGGCAAACTGAAGAGGGTCTAGAGAGTCAGGGAGGTAGGAGGTGATGAATGGTTGGACCATCCGCTCAAAGCACTTCATGATGATGGAAGTAAGTGCTACTGGGCGGTAGTCGTTCAGGCAGAGGGTTTTTGTTTTCTTGGGAACAGGGACAATGATGGTCTTCTTGAAACATGCAGGGACTACAGACTGGAGCAGAAACCTGTTGAACAGGTCTGTGAACACATCTGCCAGCTGATCTGCACACATCTGGAGAGCTCGGCCAGGGATGCCATCAGGTCCAGGTGCCTTGCGCGTGTTGATCCGGTTTAGAGATCTCCACACGTCTGCCCTGGATATGTTGGGGGGGCAGCGGTTCTCCTGGGCCTCTTCGATCTCCACAGCTTCTCTCAAAGCATAAAATGTATTCAGATCCTGTAGGAGAGATGCAGACACAACATCTGCACTTCTGGTCTTTGTAGTCTGTGATGGTTCTCAGTCCGGCCCACATGTTCCTAGTGTTGGAGTCCTTGTAATGGGACTCCACTTTGCCCCTGTAGAGTCTCTTGGCACTGCTAATAGCTCCGGAGCGCGTACCTGGACTTCCTGTATTCCTCCAGATCCCCTGAGATGTACGCAACAGTCCGTGCTTTTAGTTTCGCATGGACGTCACCATTAATCCAGGGCTTCTGGTTTGGAAATGTTCATACAGAAATCCTGGGTACGATGTCATCGATGCATTTGCTGATGTAGCAGATGACCGTGTACGTGTTGATGTCATCATCCTGGAACATGCACCACTCCGTCGTGCTGAAGCAGTCCTGAAGAGCCGAGTCTGATTGGTCGGTCCACCGCTGAATGGTCCGAGTCACCGGGCTGTTACGCTTGAGTTTCTGCCTATAGGAAGGCAGCAGCAGAACTTCATTAATGTCAATTAGGTTGGTCCAAGGAATGTTGGACCAAGGTGGGAAAAAAAGGGTAGTTATCTCCTACCAATCGTAGGGCAAGGAGGTTGGGTTCTTAATAATCCATTCAGGGTAAGCTCGCCATCAATATCAGAGCATAGGTCGGGGGAAAAACCTGACCTACAAAAAGTCATTGAAGAAAGAAGAATTAGTCCAAAGAAGTCAGAATTATATTTAAATCATACAAACCTTTGACTAAGGTTAATTGTTAATTTATGAAATAAATTGCTTAACAAAGAACAAAACATTCGATCAAAATACAACACAAATATATCCAGGGTTATTCCATACAAGTAAAGATACACACAAACATCACTAAATAATAAGTGATTCCCCAAAGGGGTTTGTTAGCATGGATAGCATGAAGCTAACGGACACCGACCGAGGCAACACACACAGGTTAAACTAGCACCAGTCTATGCTAATCATATATGGTAATGGTTTTGTATTTATATAGCTCTTTTCTAGTCTTGATGACCACTCAAAGCGCTTGACAGTACAGTTTAACATTCACCCATTCACACACACATTCATACACTGCTTCTATTCGCAGCACTTTGTTATTCTATGGTAGGGGGGGGGGGGGCATTCAGGGTTCAGCATCTTGCCCAAGGACACTTCGGCATGCAGATGGGTCAGACTGGGGATCGAACTGCCGACTTTCAGGATGACCACTATACCCCTCAGCCACAGCCGCCCAGGAGCAGAGTAGGCTGAATAAGTCATTTAGAGTATAATTGTGTGTAATGCAACTCACCGCTGATCAGTTTGCCGGAGATTGTAGCTGACGCTGTTTCACACTTCTCAGACGGGAAAGAGGAAGTGACCCTCCCGACCCGGATGTTTATAGCTGCGCAACTGGAAGTAGTTACACTTCCGGTGCGAGAAATATATTTTTAGATTATTTTTAAGCCATTTGAGACCTGGGTTACACTTACCAGGACGAATACTATGACAAATACTACAACAAATACTAGAACTCATACTAGGACGAATAAAATAACAAATACTAGGACAGATACAAGAACACATAGTAGGACAAATAGTATAACAAATACTAGAAGATACATAGATAGATGGATATATTAGAACAGATGGTTTTGATTGGCCTCAAAGAACCTGTGTTGTCACATTTTGCTGCTGAAGCTCCAGATGTGAACTCAGGACCCAGTTTGATTTACTCTTGTGTTTTCAGAACCTCCGGTAGAGACGGATCCTGCTTCTGTCCCTGAGGTGAGTTTCAGTCGTTATTAACACAATCGTCCCTGAGGTGACGAATCTTTGTCGACCAACATCCAGAAAAGATTTGAAAAAGAGAAAGTCATTAAAAGTTAAAAAGAAGAGAGATCTTAAAGAAACAGATTCAGATTCCTCCAAAGAGGAGCAGATTATAATATGTTGATATTTAAATGGTTAAGTTTTGTCGCTTAATGAAACTCTTGGTCTCCTGCAGTCCGACCCCGTGTACGATGATATCGGAGACGAGGGCCTACTTGCTGCTGCTGCTGTGGAAATCTCTCCAGATTACTCTAACGTCAAGTACAGCACAACACAACCAGTCACAGCCGGTGATGACGACAACTTTGTCACTGCTGCTACTTCTCAGCACAATGTAAGGAAAAGCATTACGACATTAAAATCTCTACCAGGTCACTTAAACATGAAGGTGATCCAGAAACAGCGTGAAGGAAACGTAGACTGTGAATAAGGACGGACAGAGACTACGTACAAAACCTGTGTTCTCTCGATTGACCAGCAGAGGGCGACTCCACTGGCCGTAAATAGAATGGAGGTCAATAGAAGTTTCTGAGCCTACGTCAGTGAACATTTTACTAAGAAGTCTTCTGTCAAACAGCTGATGTTCATTTAGTCAATTCTGATCATTTAGAGTCAAAGCTTCAGAGTAGGTGGTTTTTAAGTGTAATAACACAATAGTAAAGTAAGGTCACACAAATACACTTTGTCTGTTTTCTTTTTCCAGGCTGACTACAGCTCAGGTTGACTCTCCTGTGATGGGGGGGATTATTCCAACAAGGCCACCGGCTCTGCCAACAGCTTCTCATACTTAAGTTTTTATATTTAAGCATAACTCCCTTAGATTCATTCAACATCACACAGAGTTGAAGCAGCTGCCCCAGGTTCTGGAGGGAAGACAGAAAGTTGTTTTGTTTGGAGGATCCGAGTGTTTGCACAAACAGAACATACAGGCGATAGAGCAGGAACACAATATTCTTTACTCCAATGAACAACAACACTGACCAACAAGACGCCAGCTGAGTCAAGGCTTGTTTATGAAACACAAAAGAGATTTGTCCATCAACTTTCAGAGGAGGGGCGTGACTGGGAGCAGCCCCTTGTCATTTCCTGGTTCCAGTGCCAAGAGGCGTGGATCTACACCTGTGCACCAACAAGGGAGAACCACATTGATTTGCGGTGACACCCCTTCATTATTTTGACCAAACAAATTATACCTACTGCTATAAATATTACAATCATCGTCTTTTCGGCGCAACAATTGACCTCCCCGTGCTACTGACTTAGCCGAGGCTGTGCATGAGCGCCCATAGCTATGCTGTTAACTTTTCATTGCTTCTTAATAAATACTTGTTGAATAAGACCAGACCGGCTCTTCTCATATTTGGGATAAACGAACATGTTGACAGAAGCTGCTGAGGATAATCTGAAGCACATGAAGACAAAAGTCTTTTCTCAGTCTTATTTTAGCTTAATATTATTTAAGCTGACAATGTTTTATTACCACAGAAAACAGGTTGAAGACAAATAATTAATGTTTAAGTTTATTGTCGTGTTGGTTATTTTTGGGAGCATCAGGATTAACATAGAATATTTGGTTACAATCATGTTTCTCTGCTTTATTCAATTATACAAATTTAAAATACAAAAATAAAAAAAGGTAAATTAATAAAGATGCAGATTTCCTGTTAGTCTGGTCATGTCTGGTACTGCAGGTCAGTGGAAATACAATCAGGGACTTTCATCAAACACTGTCGTGTGTGTGTGCGTGTGTGTGTGTGTGTGTGTATTTTCTAGTCTCCTCCCACAGTCCAACACATGTGGCTTGATGGACTGAAGGTGTGATTGTGAGTGTGGATTATTGTTTCTCTCTGAAACTAGAAATAGAAAATCACCAGAACCGTCTGCATGGGAACATAAAATAAATATATTTATAGAGAGATATTACTTAAATATGTATAAAATATAACATATCACAAATCGTTTTTGAAACGATATGTAATACATGAGTGCCAGGTTATTGAAATGTAGTAACTGTCCCAATAGGTGGCAGTGTGTAACAGAGGCTGTGAAGTGATAAATACTTTAGTTTCTTCTGTTCCAAAAAAAGAATGAGGTTGTGTGAATCCAGACCAGGAGCTTGTTACTGTGCTCAGTTTGTTTTCTGACCCTGAGAAACCAGCAGCCGACCCATTGGTTTGAGTTTCCTGTGTTTGCACCAGTTGGTGTCATTGACGTGCTGAGCTCCTGCAGACTCACTGAAGAGGAGCAACATCTCCAGCTCATCACCAGTGAAGCAGAGATCTTCTGCCCTCTAATGGTTCTCGGCTGCAGCGCCTCACACCTGCTGCAGGGTTTCAGAGTTCCTGACTTTTGAGCAGCTCATTGGCCCAATTACGTTTTGATCCTAGTTAAAGTTAAATTAATTAGTTTGATAGCTTATTCAATGAGTAACTAACTTGTCCTCTTTATCTGAACCTGTGGAAGTTGTACTGTAATAAACCATATTCACACACTTCCTCTGACATCACACTCAGATGCTGCTCCGAACAGAACAAAGTTGTGATCCAGGTAAAACACAGAGAATCTGACAAACTTTTCATTTCACTGCCTCCAACAGATCTTAAACTGAAAAGACGAGACCTGACCCTATAACTCCAAAATGCATCTACAGTTCAATCAGAATCTAAACCTCACCAACTCAAAATGTACAATGTCCTAGAAACTCTGTGCGCTGTGGCTAAGGTTTAATTCCAGAATAAAGTTTAAAAATGTATACAAAAATGATTTAATCTCAAGTGATTTTATATTATTAAACCTGTGCAGGACTGGAATGAATCAATTCATAAAAGAGAAGTTGCTTTAGAAAGAACATTGATGTGCTCCCTCTGCATCAAGAGGATTTCGATGTAACCAGCAAAATAACCTGAAATCAAACAAGTCTCTTCCTTGAATCTTGTTACTTAGCACCAACTAAAGAAAACATAATCATAGTTACTGCTCCTCTTCTGCAGATTACCTGACTCGCAGCTGAGGTTTTTCACCACAAAGCTGCAGAACAGAAACTCTGCGTCTCGGCGGCTTCCTGTGGAGACGGGTCACCCTGTTCACAGTCTCAGTCTCTGCTCCTCACTTCAACCTCAGTCTACTGTTCTGCCTTTTTGCTGAATCCCTCAATGGATTGAGCCTGATTGATCGTAATGACTTTGGGGATCTTAAACGTGGCTGGAGCTGCACTGGGAGCGGCCTTCTCACTTCTCTTCTATGCCTCGATTATACAAGGTAATCATGGACCACATGTGTTGTCGCTCATAGAATACAGCAGCAGAGATGGGATGCTCACCACGGGTTTGAAAATGCGTAATGGCTTCTGGTGTGATAAGCTGCCTCAGAATAATTCTGTGATTTTATCTGCCTGCGTCCCAGCGGATCGCAGTCTGTATTCTCAACTTCAAAGTAAGCGATTTTTGTCTCCTCACTCTTTGCTTTGCTTGCAACACTATGAACTGATATGCTCAACAGGGTTCCGGCACAATGTTGAGAGTCCACGTTATGACACAAGAGAAGCTGTGGTGGGCCAGAACATCACCTTACAGTGTTTTGTGGAAAAGCTGCCTGGCCTCAAGATTGTCAACATCGAATGGAAGAAAAACCATGAAAGCACCAAGCTGGCTCTGTATAGCCAAGGCCATGGAGATGTTTTATTTTGGCCTAATCTCACTTTAGATTTTGAGAATTCAAGCAAGTTCATGGGGTCCTATCTACATCTTCCTGAGGTGAATACATGGGACAGCGGCATCTATATTTGTGATATTGCAACTTTTCCATATGGCACCTTCAGGAGGGAGACGGAGCTAAAGATTAAAGGTAAGTAGAAGAAAGGCAAGTACATGCAAAGTCACACCTACACACCTCAAACAAACTCTGCAGTCCTCGTAGGATTCAATATTTGGATAAGGCTTGCACAGATACCTTCCATCTTATTGTCAGGTGCATATTTTTCATGTTACTCCAGATTGCATCAGAGCGTTGCTGCTCTGCCAATCTCCGCAGTTATTTACTTCTGAGCAAATGTGGAGATGGGTGACAAATTACATGGAGAAAAACCTGAGCAAGGTTTCACCAGAACATCCTCAATTCTCCATTGATCCCCTCGTGTGTCTGATCCCCACTGGAGGAATGCAGAACCACTCTTCCAGGAGATATTCCCACGTTTGGTGTTTTGACGGCCGTTGAGCCGAGCGCTGTCCGTAGCTTCAGTCAAAAAATCTCGTGTAGATGTTCAATTTGTCCCATGTCCTATACATTTGTCCAAAAGATTTACGATAGAGCTTTTCCCTTTTCGATTATCTAGTATCGGCCAATGGCGAGCACTGCTCCGATACCTGTACATTTAAAAAGATAACTTATATAAAGTGTTTTAACATTTTGATCCTGTTTAAAAAATCCCTTGTAGATGTTCAATTTGTCCCATGTCCTATAAATTTGTCCAAAAGATTTCCAATAGAGCTTTTCCAATTTCGATTATCTAGTTTCAACCAATGGCGAGCACTGTTCTGATACCTTTACATTAAAAAAGATAACTTATATAAAGTGTTTTAACATTTTGATCCTGTTTAGACAAACACATCCTGCATGTGAATATGCAGAATGCCTAACCAGACATTTCTGGCAGTATCAAAAGTCATTTTCTTCCGATGCTGATATTGCTTTTGTATAATCTCTAGATTGTCACCATTTCCCATTTTATAATTGCAAAAACTAATTTCCGTTTTATTTTTCTCCTGACTCACATAAACTGACGCAGGCCAATGCACTCTTTCCTTATTTACAGCTATAATTGAACTGAAGGGATGTTATGATCATAAATACAAGCAGAGGACAATGAAGGTGTTTGTATTTGTGTATCGTGTGTAAAGGGCATAGTGGTCAGAGTCGTCTCTAGCAGATCCCACCCATTGTGTTACAGCAAATGTTTTCCATCCGCTTGATTCATTTTAATCCTATATTCTCTCCGTTAGATGTTGTTGAAATAACGTGCGACACGAACAGCAGCTTGGAAGTGGCTAATGGACAGAATGTGACAATTCTCTGCCGAGCTTCCCCCGATGCCCAGTACAGATGGACCAAGGTAACGGACGCCAACAAATGAAGTTAATCAGGCCATTTACCCCATTCCAGTAGATTTCACTTCAATTATTTTGTTTATTTATTCAATTACACATCCATGAACATCAAGATGATTTGATTACCTCTGACATCAAGAACCTACACTTCCCAAAAAATTCTCACTATGATTTATGAGCTCCGTAATCGTGTTTTTCCACAGAACCAGGAGCTGGTGTCACAGAATGAATCTCTGGAGCTCGTGTGCGTGACTGATGCTCACGCAGGAGTTTACACGCTGACAGTCTCCACAGGAAATGAAACTGTGCATAAAGAGTTTACCATCACGGTACAAACAGCAACCACACATTCAGAGACAGGTGAGCTTCTCCATTTCTCTCATTTTGTTGCACTCACTTTCTCAGCATGTCCTCAGGGCTGGATTAACCATCTTGCAGAGGGCCCGAGAGACTGACTTACTTAATAAACTGCACCGGACCAGAGAGCTCACACTTGACTTTTGTTATTATACTGGAGCTCACTCAATTCTAATTTTTAATTAGCCGAGAGGAAAGAGAGGGAGATTTTCCATCTTCCAGCCATGTTATGAGAAAGCAGCAGAAATTGTGAATAAATTGGGAACTACAAAACAAACTAAAACTCAATTACTTGCTGCAAATCAATTGCCCCATGGTGTGAGGGGGAATACTGAATTATGCTAAGATAAAACAGTGTTCGTAATTTTAAATTACAAAAAAAACCAAGCTACATATTGTTTGCCCCCACATGGTGACACGGAGCAATGTGTGAGTGGGCTGTAGGAAAATTAATCCCCCGGTCGTCTGCTTTCTCATCCTGTGTCTCATGAGAATTTCAACATGAAACTAAAGGAAAAAAACAAAACAAGCCACACACGGATGTCAGAAGTCACGTCCTGTTCTGTCTGTCTCCTTTCAAACCACAAGCCAGAGCTTCTTATCAGACTCAGAGTCATGACGTGGGGTGAGAGCACAATCTGTTGGACAGTTTGGAGAAGTACAGCCTTGAGGTTTGTGAGATAAGCTGCTAGACACACGAACAGCATTTTCACAATTTTAGAAATATGCTCGTAAATCAGCTCAATTTGCAGATTTTCTAGCATGTAAACGACAGCTGAGAATAATGAAGTTCTGGTGTAAGCATGGGGATATGGTAGAAAAAAACACATTACAACACATTAATTATGGACATTACTCATGAGTGTATACACAATTGCACTGCTGGATTTGCAATTCATGCAAATGCAAATTTGGATCTGAGGAATCTGTGTCCATGACTTTATAATCCAGGATCTTGAATGTATGAGCACTTCTCCCTTATTGTATCTATTGATAATGCGCATTGAGTGCTGATAAATGCCAATTTAACACATGTTTTAATGATGTGACTGCTTTATATTCAGCTCCAAAGATTTATGAGAAATACATATTCAAAGAAGGGTTAAAAGGACGACTGCTTCAGATAAAGAAATGGTTCCAGCTCATTTCTCCCCTGGAGAATCCTCCCTTTTTAGTCAGAGTGAATAATCACTGTATAAAACACTGCACATAATGGACGACGTGTATTCTGTGAAATCACACGGTGGTGGTTACTGGAGTCCAGAGCTCTGCCAGCACTTTATTTCCAATCATGCAAAAACTGCATCTATTAGACTGACATTAAATCTCTCATTCAACTCTTGTCAATAAAAGGTATTTACCTACATGTCCAAAGAGGCCATTATCTTTTAAAGTAACTAAATAACGCTGCTAGCAAGTCACTGTTTGTTAAGCAATGTGCTGTTCTCCAGGTGTTTCATGTCCACTTGCCTTTTACTTCCTTCAGATCCCACAACTGTCTCGCTGCAGTCCTACACAACTGAGAGTTTTTCGGAACCTGCAGACGACAGCTCCACCACATCACCGACCACCGGGCTGTTAACCACTGACTCCAATGTAACTTGGACCACGGCTAATGGGAGCGATGGTACTCCAGATGCGACCACAGCCGGGGAGAACGTCACCTCTTTTACAAGTCCAACACATTTCAGTGTCACAACATCCCCTGTCACACAAACTGACCCTGGTCCCTCTGCTACATCAAGTCCTGGTGGTGCAGAGGTCACGTCCACACAGGAAGTGGTCAGCGAGGGGGGGTACGAGTACGAGGACGTTTCTTTGTCAACCAGGCCACAGGATGAGACCAGCACCTCTGGAAAAGTTACAGAACAGTATGAACGCCCCGGTGCAACCCCGACTCTGAACACTGGAAACAATGGAACAGGAAATAAAGGTAATAACTTCCTCATATTTCACAAATAATCAAATAAAAATCAAATCAAATCAAAGTTTATTGTCACATGCACCAAATAAATTGTGAGTCATCAGAGCAGTGAAATTCTTATGACCTGGTAGGCAACATCTACGTAGTAGACGTGCAATACAAGATACAAAAATAACATTTATCATATCATAACATAGTACAACTATTTAAATTTAATTGAAGGGCTAGCAGAAATTTACAGGGTGAAGGATTGAGGAATATTAAATGAAATAATATGCATATATGTGGAGAAATACTTTCCACTTTCCCTCAAGAAATACAACATTTCCAGGATAAGTTCTGTGAGTGCTAGCCCAAAAAAACGTTTTATCACAATGTATTACTCTAGTGTTTAGCCTGAATGTACCTTTCTTGCCTTTAACTGTTTTTTAACTGATGCTCTCAGATTGATCGTAGAATTCGCTCTGGGACCTCCAGTGTTATTAGTTTTATTTGTGGTTATCAAGGTGAAGCCAGACGCAGCTTCAGTTGCCACGAGAGAACGGGAAAGCGTTTAAAAAGCAGCAAATACAAACCACAAACATAACGAGACTCCTTAAGAACTACAGATATGTATAAGCCACAGTGGCCTTTGCCCTCTGCAGCTTTATGGATTCCACTTCTCTCACAAGCCTCTGGCTAGATGCCTTCTGGAGATAGAGAACTCATTTAAAGAGAGTCAGCTCCTGCGAGTTAGTGTGTGTGGGACCAGCTGAGGGGGGAACACTTTTCTGCCTCAAGGCGAAAGTTTGTTATCTGTGTATGTTCAACACATCGGAGCAAACTGATCAATATCTGAAAAACACGTCTCTGAGCTTCTGCTGCAGAACAAATTGACAGTGTTCAACTCTCTCTCTCTCTACATCTGCCTCTTTAGACGGAGCGAGGACTCATCTCATCGCGTTAATAATCCTTCCAGTGCTGGTTCTGATCGGCGTGGCCGGATTTCTGTACAGGAGACGAACTATTAAACAAAGGTAAATCTCTGGCTCGCATGTATTCAGACCTTGGAAAATGTTGGCTGTATATTCTGATAGACTCCCCCGACTCGTGACACTGATTCCTGGGTACAGCTGCCTTTCTTTTTTTTTTGTGATCAAATTTTTATAGGATTTGAAGAACAACAATCATCATTCATCATTCTATTTTATTTTTATGTCTTCATTTTATTATTAGCCGGCGTGTATGTGTGTATCTGTGTGTGTGAGTACATGGGTATACTTATGTTTGTATACGGTAATTACTTTATTTATGAGCTGCCTTTCTAAGAAATGCAACTAATCAATCTGTGCTATCTCTCTCTCTCTCTCTCTCTCTCTCTCTCTCTCTCTCTCTCTCTCTCTCTCTCTCTCTCTCTCTCTCTCTCTCTCTGTAGGATGTCTCTGCCGCCTCCGTTCAAACCCCCCCCTCCTCCAGTGAAGTACTCGGCTGCCACACACCATGAGATGTACAGACAGGCCATCCCCACCTCAAGGTGCAACTCGGTAGCGATCTGAAGGGTTCAATAACAAGATGTAATATTAAGAGTTAAAATAAAGAACTCGTAAAATTTTTGGGGTGACTCCCATCAAAGGGGTTGGATCCAGGTTGTTGTTGTTTTTACATTTTGTGACATAATAAGTTGATGATAATTCATAACTGTGGCATATTAAAAAGGACTGTGACTTGAAAGTGTGCAGCCTCGTGGGATTTAACAGGAAGGTTTGAGCTCCACTGAGAAACATTCAAGTGGTCAGATGTGTTGAGTTTCAAATGCATATAATATTTGTGTATAAATGATATTTGAATGTTTGGTTTTTGAAAAAAAAATTGCTTGAAGCCTTTTTTGTGTTGTATTAAATGTATTAAAACCATGTATGTACAGTAGATTCTAAGATGTGAAAATAAAAGTTGGTTTCATTTGATTCTGGATTCGATTTTTTACGCCTCAGCTGCTTGTGTGTTTCTCTTTTGACATTCCTGTAGTTAGCATATTGTGCGAATCTGTCTTATACAGCATAAGACATGTATTGTATCTGCATAGACACATTTACGCTGAAACATATAACTGTACACAAGTTACACAGCTGATTTAGTCTCCCTGACTTAATGAAGATCTGCTGATTCTGCAGTTTAAAGCAGTAACTTTCAACGGATGAAGAATTATTTCCTAATTGGAGTCACACATTGACCTAAGCCTTTATAGGAGTGTTGACCACAGGTACCAAAGGTTCCCCCAGGGGGGCTTAAACCCCAAAACCACTTGGGATACCAAATGTAACACCCACTAGACACCATCACATGACAGTTCCAGAGAACATCACTGAAAACCTTGACCGTGCAGCTTTTGATATTTTTAAGAAATTGGCGCTTTTTGTTTAATTTCAGTGTGAAGACAATTTAAAGTTATTTACCATATTTTATAACTTAAATTCGGCTTTTTCTTCACAGTGGAAAACATGTTTACACACAACAGTGCAATTGAGCTGCACAAAGAAACTTTTAACAACTGCAACTTTTCTTCTGCTGATTTTCCAACCACAATAGCAAAAGAAACCACAATGCACTGGGTGTATGCAAGTTATAAACTCTTGATATACATAGCTCTGAAGTTTGTGCACAAAGAAAAATTGACCTTTTTCAGGAGCAAGTCTGTTTTCTTTTCAGTGCAGACATTTTTAAATGTGCAAATCTTCACGTTCATATTAAAAGTTCCTTACAGATGTTGGTATGTTAGATAGTTGAAATTGTTTTTCTGCCTCCGAACAGACCGGGTGCTTGAGAATGAGGTTACGCAGCTTCCTGTTTGTAACTGAAGAACAGCCAGTTTTCAAAGCACTGAGAGGTAACGATGGGAAGGTAAAAATAGATTACAGTGCAGCACACCTCACTGACTTAACACAGCCCGGCCCTGGAGCCTGAGAGCAGTCGTATCAGACAACCTGCTTTGTTCAAGACGGCTGGAATATGGAACGAGGTGAGATCGGAGCAACTTTTTAAACTTCTGAAATTGCCTTTTAGGTTTTCAAACTTTAGACATTCTGATAATTAACATATCTGTGTAAATATTTACTTTATCCCTTTGTACAAAAAGTTGATTTTTGTCACAAAAACATTGTTTGGGCTACAAAAATATTTTTTTTCTAAGCAACATATCACAATTGTGGCTTTGAAACTATAACAGTTTAATAACTTTTTTTGAATTTAATGGTCTATTCTTTATCTATTGTTGTTGTAGCATATGCACGTAACCTTATTTCATTTGGGTCACAGTACGTACGTTCAACAATTTTGGTTTCCAAAGCACTTTTTTAAACAATTTAAATTTCTCTTATACTAACTTATAAATAAGGATTTACTTATAACAAAGCCGAGTTTCCAATATGAAGAATGAATTTCCTGTGAAATGTGTCAACATCGTTAAGATCTTAGTTCAGACCAATTAACAACAAACTTCTTATATTTCTCACATTAAAGAAATGATGACTCTCTGAATGATGCTGATTTCTAGATGTTAAATTATTTTGGAAACAGTTATGGGTAGAAATAATTGTGTTATACATTAATAATTGTATAATGGCCGTAAAAATGTAAATGGTGAAACAGTTTTTCATTATATTTTCCATCTCTTAGAATTGTTAAGTGATGTTAAAACAATTGAGTGAATGTTCATCAAAATGTTTCATCCTTTCTGTTTACGGAGGGAAACTCCAGATATCGACTGATAAAAGTTTCCTTTTAAAATTCACTGAGGTTTTTGTTGCGTGTAAAGATGTTGGAAGATGTTAATGGTCTGTTTGTGTTTTTCTTTTAGATTGTAAACTTGAACTTATCGGACTGTTGCTTTTATTTCTGGCCTTGTTGATCTCGATGAGTCTCAATCTCATTCTCTTCCTCAAACAAAGAGCCTCTTTGTGCAGAGGTATGATTATATTTAAAATATATATATTCTTATGTGGCATATTTTTTGCATTTCAAAAGTAGTCACTGTTTATTTCACAAGGACAACAGGACTTTATATTAATGGCTTTATATTTTTTCATACAGAAAAAGATGACTGCTGCTTCTCACATATTTATGAAGGAGAAAGGTATGACTTTTATGGAAACAATATTTTATCAGGCTTAAACACGTCAGCCGCATATTCCTCAGTCCAACACATTTTAATTCGTAATGAGTAAAATGTTTTTTATCGTCTACAAATACCATCTACCTGGAGAAATAATCTGTGAAATTGTTTCTCCGCAACTTGTTAAAGGCCGTCACAGGTCGAAGGTCGTTTCTTTCCTGATCAGCAGGAAAATCCCCACATGCAACAGGAAAATCCAATCTATGGAAACATCACCACAGTGAGAACAGGTGAGCACAGGCCTGGCTTCAATACCATGTAGATTACCCATTAGGAAAATAAATGACACAGTTATTAATAAACATTAAGCTGTATTGTTGGGTTGTCAAGAATTCAGCAAACATCTTTTTTTTTATTCCTGTGCCGTTTGTAAATGTAACCTGTTCTTGGTCTGTAGAGGTTTTCACCGAGATGATGACAATGCCACCCACAGGAGGTCGTACGGAGGTAATTGCATCGCTCTATTATAATTTCCATGGTCGTAGTTTTAAATAATTTCAATTATTACTGTACGTAATGTTGCCACACACTGGGTTAGTATATGTTGTATCTTACATTTGATAGCTTGTGTAGAGACTATACTCTTATGGCAGAATGGAAATATCCTCTCTTATGCCTCAATGCTCTGTGCTTAGCTCTGCGTTACTTTTTGCCAACTCAACCTGATAAATTATATTATTAACCTGATTGTTAAAGCTTTGCATTTCCAATACAGAGGATGACATATTATGCACTTTAAGGCCAACACATTTTTAAAAAGATTTGGGAGTTGTTTACAATGCAAATGTTTCCATTTTAGAATATTCGTTGTGGGTTTTAATATTATGCTAAAAATAACTGCTGCACAATGCACATGCTGACCGATTTGCTTTCTAAACGGAAAGCAGCAAACACAATTGGCACATTGTGGTCAAAAAACTGAACAAGTGAGCTCAGAAATGCATATGGTGTTCCAATAATAGATAAGACATCAAGAGACCACAAGCTCCCACGACACAGACCATTTCATTTAAACTGGTGCACGGTGCTGCAGCAAATACAAATATAGTATTTTAAACCATCCCTCTTTGTCTCTGTGTCTGAAAACCAAACTTTTCAGAATGACCTGAATTACGCCTCATTGGATTTGAAGATCGCAAAGCAACGCAAGAGGAAGTATCAACAACAGCTAGAGCAGACCCGAAGCAGCCGTCAGGATCAGCTGCCGGTTCACCTCCCACCCCCCATGAATAGTTTCTTGGAGTTGGACGGAGACATGGATGCTCACCTTCCTCCCAGAGACAACAGCACCATGGTCTCACACGCCAGCATCTACCTGAACAGCCAACAGATCGCCCAAGAGACGGAGGAGATGGCCAAAGAAAGTAGTATGAACTGGGCAAGGGAGGATATGGGGTGGGGGGGAAATACACTCGAGGAATATGGGGGAACGACGGACTGGAGAGGAGAGGAAGAGAGTGAAGAAAGACCAGATAGAGAGCTGGGTGTTCGGAACGGGTCTGTGTGTGCACATGCTGCTCAGAGAGATTCAGAGGATTTCACCAGCAGCATCTGGCAAGAAAGTGACCGACAATGTATCATATAGCAGCTGTAATATTAAAGCAACACTATGCAACTTCTTTATCTTCAAACAGCAGCTTCACGATCTGTTTGCTGGTTCACTGACATTGGAGTAAGGAGAAAAGTTTCCCACTTCTCACCCTGAACATCTCTTCTTCCTCCTTTCAACTTTCCTTTGAGAAGCAATTGACGGCTTCGATAATCAGAATCAGGTCCAGCAAGTTGACGAGTCATGCTGAACTGTCGATCTGTTGAATAGACTGAAGCCATCTTCACGTTGCTGCAGACATTTTGCAAAACTAACACCTCACAAAGTGCGTGCCCTCTGTTGCTTTGTGTAACGAGTATGTGACAGAAACAACAACAAATACAGCTTTACTCTGGTTTCTACAGTCGGTTAGCACGGCTACGTCTTATTACAAATGGTCAGCTACATTCAGGAGTCTGCTTCACCCAACGTCGCTTGGACCACGGTGTTCTTCTCTGGTATTTGGTGGATCACTGATGTAGCCTTTATCGCCACCTACTGGCCCAGGATGCTTGTGTGAATGTTATTTTTATGTTACTTATTGTTTTTAAACTGTTCATGAATTATTTTTCTAAGCAAACTGGAAAAAGTCAATAAAATGTACTAAATTCATTCGTTTCAACTAGAAGGAAACTTTGTCATGTTCAGTTTTCAGCGAGTTTCACACAAGTTGAGCAATTTCCTTTCTGATGGAAATCAAGCTGCCTCTCGAAATCTCAGCATTGAGCAATCGAGGAACCTTTCTGTACAGAGGAGGAAAGACTGTGTTTGACATTTAGAGGTCAAGGGGCCACGTTTTCAGTTTGTTTCGCAAAAGACAAGAGAAATCGTCAGATCGTCACGGAAGACAAGGGAGAGGTCTTTCTGTTTTGATGTCTCAGTCATACGTCTCAGAAGGAGGTGTGAAAACCTTTTGGCAAACCAGAGGGACTGTACTTTATTGAATAAATTAGCTGGGATTTAAACATGTGACACTGTTTCTCAAGCAGGTTACAACTTGAATAATTTTAAGATAGAGATAAAGGGGAGAAAAGGAAAGAGATGATCATTCTATTTCCCATGTGGGCAGCTTGTTATGTTGCACCACAGAGGATGGAAACTGTGATTAAGATAATAATCTGTAAACTCTATTGACCTGATTCACCGTCTGACTAAATGATCCCCGCCTTTCTATCCTCCTCCGTCTGGAAGGATAATTTACTGAGCTCTGAAGTGAACTGAGCAGTCAGAGGCCTGCAACCTTCTGACTGTGTGTTGACAGCTTTTCAATACCTGACTCTGGACTACTTCCCCTCTATGGATTCATTTCTTGACCTGAGGAGTTTTAGATCGGACTGTTGCAGACACAAAGATGCCAAGCACAGAAAAATACAGAGAAAGAGATAACAAGGCCCTTTTAGCAGATCTCGATTCTCCAATGTGCGATCAATACATGATGTTTGCTATTTGACATTTTACAGTACAAACCAATCAGCTGGACTGTGCAGGAGGTTTCCTTGATTTGTATCCAGCTCAAACAGAACAGAAGGTTAAGGTGTCTTCTAAAGGCGGATGGATAAAAGATAATATCATTTCTGTTGAGTTTCTTTCCCTCATTACAAATTAAAGAAGACATATGTTGGGGACTTTACAGAGAAATGAATTAACTCACAGTTGGAAGTTGGTCCTGGAGAAACACAGTTTGTCCAAGAGGTGAAAGAGAAGACAGAAATCCACAGGACAACCCTGGACACGTCCTCAGGGAGCACAGCTGTCCTCTCCGGTTAGTAACCGAGTCCTGTCA